>NC_052329.1:13554470-13759470 GCF_016432855.1 Salvelinus namaycush
GAGAGCGGTGATCTGGCCCATGGGGCAGCCTGGTCTCATAGATTAGACGTAACATAGTAATTGTAAATCCAGTTCACTCAAATTAGTATGATCTGTTACGTTTAGTATGGTTACATAAGACAGAAGGTATAGCGCGAACTACTTGTAACTCAAAGGTTGCTTGTTTGATACTTTAGCATTTTAGCTAATTGCAACCTTGCAACTACTTACTACTTTTTAGCTACTTTGCCACCTAGCTAATGTTATTATTAGCCACCTAGCTAATGTTAGCATTAGCCACCTAGCCACCTAGCTAACTTTAGCCACAGCAAATTGGAATTCCTACCATATCATATGTATTGCAAAATCTTTACATATTGTACGAATTGCAATTTGTAACATATCATACAAATTGTAATTTGTAATATATCATATGAAATGGATGATGGACATACACAAATGAATACCCACCATACAAAATGTAACTGGGTTACGTCCAGGTTGGATGGGGCTGCTGGCTACTGCAGCATGGAGCCTCATATCAAGGTGAGAGTGACTCTACAGCCATTACATGAGATGAGGACAGGAAGGATGGGACAGAATGGTCAGAGAAACATCCCTGGTTGTGACCGTAATGTTGTGTAATCACCAGATGTAATCACTGGATGTGATGTGTTTTTGGATTGAAGATGGAGAAACAGTAACTATGGTGTTTTCAGTCCTCGCCCTCTCCAATATGTTGACGTGGACGACGGTTAGATTAGAATGGCTAGAGTGTTCCTCACAGAACAGATTTCAGTGTGGATATAAATACATTTTTCAGAGGTGTGGGTTAATGACAACATTAGACAATCCATTAATTCTCCAATTTACAGTCTGTTCTCTCTGAGAGATAATTGTGTCTTACATAATGATAAGATGTAAAAGCTGCATCACAACGGTAACGTTGCAGTAACGTTAGTGACATTGAAAAAACATAATTACATATATTTTTCTCTCCTTTTTTGTTCTACTCTCTCTCTCTCTCTCTCTCTCTCTCTCTCTCTCTCTCTCTCGCCCTCTCCCCCTCTCTCTCCATGAATCATTCTACTCCATAGTCACGTAAGAGTCTCTGTTCAGTATGTGGCTCACTGTCCTTCATGTGTCTTAGTGGCTGTGTGTTCTGCTAGGTCCTGCACACATTAACCTTCAGCCTCCCTTCCCTCCAGCCCGGCTTCTCTACTCTCCTGTGGCTCCTCATTGATTGGAGGTCAGCAGTGGGGGCTGTGTGCCTTGCAGTAGGAGGGGAGAGATGGAGGGGAGAGGTGTGAGAGAGAGGTGTGGGAGGAGATGAGGGGTCACTGATTGAGAGAGCCATTGTTCTGTGGCCCTGCGGGAACATGGTTGGTCTCTCTCTGCATGCTAACCATAACTCACCATCAATCACCAGCATCTCTACTGGGGCTAAGCATAGTTTTGTGTTAGATAGACAGTTACAGTGATACTGCAGTACTACCCTCTGTGCAGTTACTCTCTGCTAGTCAAATGTCACTGCTGAAATACAGAATGTAATAGGATGAAAAATGCCCGTCTTAATTTGATACCTTAAGTCTGTATTACATGGATGCCAGCTTTAGCTGTTAGCTCCGAATATCCATGCTACGCTGTTAAATAGTCAGACAGAGATCCAAATTCTAGAGAGTCTTTGGAAAAAACCTGTCACCACAGTGTCATGTCTGCCAGTTTGAAGCTAGCTAAATGAGGCTCCATCTGTCTCCCTCATGAACTGCAACAATCACACACAGTACCAGGCCAGCATATCAGGCCAGCCTACCAGGTCAGCCTACCAGGTCAGCCAACCAGGTCAGCCTACCAGGTCAGCCAACCAGGACAGCCAACCAGGACAGCCTACTGTACAAATGATTCACAAAAACAACACTTAAATATGAACAAGGGCAAAGCTGAGACATTTTGTAAACAAGCTAATATATCAGGTCTTAGGCTATTGCTGTAAGTTGTTGAGCATTGAAACTTTGCTTATTGGGAAGCACAACATGACTCATCTCCTATTATAATACTGTTTTTAAACTACAATTTGTTTTACCCCAAATAAAAAAGAAAAACAATCTACTCTACTATGATCACTATGATCCAAGATGGCGTAGCAGTCAGACTTTGTCCTTCGTCTTGTCGTGTCCCATGTATATATCTTTTTATATATTTTTCGTCGCATATCTTTTTTATATTTTTCTAAACCTCAACTTCAAAATACTCTCCGGCAACCCGCCTCACCGAATGTGGTGTGGATCTGTTTTTTCTAAATTATTTTTATTTACCTCGGAACCGGAATCCCCCAACAGAAGCTAGCTAGCTCACTAGCTACTAGCTAGTAGTAGGCTAACCACTGCTAGCGGTCATCAGCTAACCTATAGCTCGGAAAGCTCTCGCCAGTTTGTTCAACGCGACTCAAACCAGAGCATACCGGACCTATTTTCTCTCCATATCCCTGGATTCCTACCGCAAGCTCTGAAACTTTTCACCTGGATCATCGCAGCTAGCTAGCTGCTATCCGAGTGACTACTCCTGGCTAACGTCTGTCCCGAAGCAAGCACCAATTAGCCTGGAGCTAGCCCATGCTAGGCCCATTCTCCCGGCTAGCTGAAGAGGCCCATCAGCCACTCCTGGGCTACAATACCCGGACCCCTTTAACCCCGCCGATCCTTCACGACTGGACTACGACATAATCTGCTCGAGGGGGTACTCAACTGGCCCCTACGTCGTGACGTCCCCTGAATGCCATCTGCTAGCCTGCTAGCCGCGTCCCGCTAGCTGCTAGAGCATATTGGACTGTTAGCTGAATAGATCCATTGGCCAATTTCTTGGGCCACTATACCTATTTTGCCAATTGGACTTGGACCCCTCTGCTACTCAGAACCCTACTAATCCATCACGACTGGTCTATCAACGTCACCGCACGCGGAGTTGAAACAGACTTTCCTCCGTCGCGACGTCCCTCTAAGGCCCTTCTGCCAGCTTGCTAGCCCTGGCCTGCTAGCTGTCTGAATCGCGGTGTCTCCAGTCAGCCCAACCACTCACTGGACCCCTATGATCACCCGGCTAAGCATGCCTCTCACTAATATCAATATACCTTGTCCATTACTGTCCTGGTTAGTTAATATTGTCTTATTTCACTGTAGAGCCTCTAGCCCTGCTCAATATGCCTTACCCAACCATTTAGTTCCACCTCCCACATATGCGGTGACTTCACCTGGTTTAAACATCTCTAGAGACAATATCTCTCTCATCATTACTCAATGCTTAGGTTTACCTCCAATATACTCACATCCTACCATACATTTGTCTGTACATTATGCCTTGAATCTATTCTATCGCGCCCAGAAACCTGCTCCTTTTACTCTCTGTTCCAAACGTACTAGACGACCAGTTCTGATAGCCTTTAGCCGTACCCTTATCCTACTCCTCCTCTGTTCCTCTGGTTAACTTCTTATGGCTGCATCGCGTTACCGGGATCGATATGACAACAGCCAGTGAAAGTGCAGGGCGCCAAATTCAAACAACAGAAATCTCATAATTAAAATTCCTCAAACATACATGTGTCTTATATAATTTTAAAGGTAATCTTGTTGTTAATCCCACCAAAGTGTCCGATTTCAAATATGCTTTTCAGCGAAAGCACTACAAACGATTATGTTAGGTCACCACCAAACCACAATAAGCACAGCCATTTTTCCAGCGAAAGATAGCAGTGAGAAAAAGCAGAAATAGAGATAAAATTAATCACTAACCTTTGATTATCTTCATCAGATGACACTCAAAGGACTTCATGTTACGCAATACATGCATGTTTTGTTTGATAAAGTTCATATTTATAACAAAAAATCTGAGTTTACATTGGTGCGTTACATTCACTAGTTCCAAAAACATCAAGTGATTTTGCATAGCCACATCGTTTCAACAGAAATACTCATCATAAATGTAGATGATAATACAAGTTATAAACATGGATTATAGATATACCTCCCCTTAATGCAACCGCTGTGTCAGATTTCAAAAAAACTTTACGGAAAAAGCAAATCATGCAATAATCTGAGACGGAGCACAGAACAATAGCCAAATTAGCCGCCATGTTGGACTCAACAGAAACCAGAAAATACATGATAAATGTTTCCTTACCTTTGATGAACTTCATCAGAATGCAGTCCTAGGAATCCCAGGTCCACAATAAATGCTTGATTTGTTCGATAATGTCCGTTATTTATGTCCAATTAGCTATTTTGGTTCGCGCCTTCGGTAAACAATTCCAAAGTCAGAAAGCGCCTCCACTATAACGTGACGAAATGTCCAAAAGTTCCGTAACAGTCAGTAGAAACATGTCAAACGATGTACTGAATCAATCTTTAGAATGTTGTTAACATACATCTTGAATAACGTTCCACCCGGAAAATTTAATTGACTTCAGAAGAGCGATGGAACGGACGTCCTACTCATGTGAAGGCGCATGGTGAATGCGTGATCAGCCCGTGGAAGTGATTACTCATTCCTGTCTCCTTCGGCCCCCCTTCACATTAGTGTCATCAGACAAAGTTATGTTGTCTGTTGACATCTAGTGGAAGCCGTAGGAAGTGAAAACTCATCAATATCTCGCTGTAATTTCAATGAGAGTTTGGTTGAAAATCTGCCACCTGTTCAACCTCTCTTTCGTATCGTCTGAGATTCCCAAAGATTGGAAAGCTGCCGCGGTCATCCCCCTCTTCAAAGGGGGAGACACTCTAGAGCCAAACTGCTACAGACCTATATCTATCCTACCCTTCCTTTCTTAGGTCTTCGAAAGCCAAGTTAACAAACAGATTACCGACCATTTCGAATCCCACCGTACCTTCTCCGCTATGCAATCTGGTTTCAGAGCTGGTAATGGGTGCACCTCAGCCACGCTCAAGGTCCTAAACGACATCATAACCGCCATAGATAAGAGACATTACTGTGCAGCCGTATTCATCGACCTGGCCAAGGCTTTCGACTCTGTCAATCACCACATTCTTATCGGCAGACTCAACAGCCTTGGTTTCTAAAATGATTGCCTCGCCTGGTTCACCAACTGTTCCTCTGATAGAGTTCAGTGTGTCAAATCGGAGGGCCTGTTGTCCGGACCTCTGGCAGTCTCTATGGGGGTGCCACAGGGTTCAATTATCGGGCCGACTCTCTTCTCTGTATACATCAATGATGTCGCTCTTGCTGCTGGTGATTCTCTGATCCATCTCTACGCAGACGACACCATTCTGTATACCTCTGGCCCTTCTTTGGACACTGTGTTAACTAACCTCCAGACAAGCTTCAATGCCATACAACTCTCCATCCGTGACCTCCAACTGCTCTTAAATTCAAGTAAAACTAAATGCATGCTTTTCAACCAATCGCTGCCCGCACCTGCCCGCCCGTCCAGCATCACTACTCTGGACGTTTCTAACTTAGAATATGTAAACTCTTCTTCCAGACTCACATTAAGCATCTCCAATCCAAAATTAAACATAGAATCAGCTTCCTATTTCGCAACAAAGCATCCTTCACTCATGCTGCCAAACATACCCTCGTAAAACTGACCATCCTACCAATCCTCGACTTCGGCGATGTCATTTACAAAATTGCCTCCAACACTCTACTCAGCAAATTGGATGCAGTCTATCACAGTGCCATCCATTTTGTCACCAAAGCACCATATACTACCCACCACTGCGACTTGTATGCTCTTGTTGGCTGGCCCTCGCTTCATACTCGTCGCCAAACCCACTGGCTCTAGATCATCTACAAGTCTCTGCTAGGTAAAGCCCCACCTTATCTCAGCTCACTGGTCACCATAGCAGCACCCACCCGTAGCACGTGCTCCAGCAGGTATATCTCACTGGTCACCCCCAAAGCCAATTCTTCCTTTGGCCACCTTTCCTTCCAGTTCTCTACTGCCAATAACTTTAACGATTTGCAAAAATCACTGAAGCTGGAGACTCATATCTCCCTCACTAGCTTTAAGCACCAGCTGTCAGAGCAGCTCACAGATCACTGCACCTGTACATAGCCCATCTGTAAATAGCCCATCCAACTACCTCATCCCCATAGTGTATTTATTTATTTATCTTGCTCCTTTGCACCCCAGTATCTCTACTTGAACATTCATCTTCTGCACATCTACCATTCAAGTGTTTAATTGCTATATTGTAATTACTTCGCCACCATGGCCTATTTATTGCCCTACCTCTCTTATCCTACCTCATATGCACATGCTGTATATGGACTTTTTCTACTGTATTATTGATTGTATGTTTGTTTATTCCATGTGTAACTCTGTGTTGTTGGTGTCGCACTGCTTTGCTTTATTTTGGCCAGGTCGCAGTTGTAAATGAGAACTTGTTCTCAACTAGCCTACCTGGTTAAATAAAGGTGAAATAAATAAATAAATACAGTGTTGAGCAAGTATACAGTGAGCTGGGTGTGGGGGAACCATTGACCTCTCAGACAGGGTGATGAGGGCATGGTCTGGCCTGGTATGAGACACAGGCTGTAGAGGTTGTTATTCAGTGACCCTGACTCTGTAGGTGTCTGACCTGGCTCAGTAGGTGTCTGACCTGGCTCAGTAGGTGTCTGACCTGGCTCAGTAGGTGGCTGACCTGACTCTGTAGGTGTCTGACCTGGCTCAGTAGGTGTCTGACCTGGCTCAGTAGGTGGCTGACCTGGCTCAGTAGGTGTCTGACCTGACTCTGTAGGTGTCTGACCTGGCTCAGTAGGTGTCTGACCTGGCTCAGTAGGTGGCTGACCTGGCTCAGTAGGTGTCTGACCTGGTTCAGTAGGTGTCTGACCTGGCTCAGTAGGTGTCTGACCTGGTTCAGTAGGTGGCTGACCTGGCTCAGTAGGTAGGCAGACTCACTAAACACACATGTATCTTTTGTAAATAATGTCTGAGTGTGGTAGTGTACCCCTGGCTATCAGTATATAATGTCTGAGTGTGGGAGTGTGCCCCTGGCTATCTGTAATAATGTCTGAGTGTGGTAGTGTACCCCTGGCTATCAGTATATAATGTCTGAGTGTGGGAGTGTACCCCTGGCTATCTGTAATAATGTCTGAGTGTGGTAGTGTACCCCTGGCTATCTGTAATAATGTCTGAATGTGGTAGTGTACCCCTGGCTATCAGTATATGATGTCTGAGTGTTGGAGTGTGCCCCTGGCTATCTGTAATAATGTCTGAGTGTGGTAGTGTACCCCTGGCTATCAGTATATAATGTCTGAGTGTGGGAGTGTACCCCTGGCTATCTGTAATAATGTCTGAGTGTGGTAGTGTACCCCTGGCTATCAGTATATAATGTCTGAGTGTGGTAGTGTACCCCTGGCTATCAGTATATAATGTCTGAGTGTGGTAGTGTACCCCTGGCTGTCTGTAATAATGTCTGAGTGTGGTAGTGGACCCCTGGCTATCTGTAATAATGTCTGAGTGTGGTAGTGGACCCCTGGCTATCTGTAATAATGTCTGAGTGTGGTAGTGTACCCCTGGCTATCAGTATATAATGTCTGAGTGTGGTAGTGTACCCCTGGCTATCTGTAATAATGTCTGAGTGTTGGAGTGTGCCCCTGGCTATCTGTAATAATGTCTGAGTGTGGTAGTGGACCCCTGGCTATCTGTAATAATGTCTGAGTGTGGTAGTGGACCCCTGGCTATCTGTAATAATGTCTGAGTGTGGTAGTGTACCCCTGGCTATCAGTATATAATGTCTGAGTGTGGTAGTGGACCCCTGGCTATCTGTAATAATGTCTGAGTGTGGTAGTGTACCCCTGGCTATCAGTATATAATGTCTGAGTGTGGTAGTGTACCCCTGGCTATCTGTAATAATGTCTGAGTGTGGTAGTGGACCCCTGGCTATCTGTAATAATGTCTGAGTGTGGTAGTGGACCCCTGGCTATCTGTAATAATGTCTGAGTGTGGTAGTGTACCCCTGGCTATCAGTATATAATGTCTGAGTGTGGTAGTGGACCCCTGGCTATCTGTAATAATGTCTGAGTGTGGTAGTGTACCCCTGGCTATCAGTATATAATGTCTGAGTGTGGTAGTGGACCCCTGGCTATCTGTAATAATGTCTGAGTGTGGTAGTGTACCCCTGGCTATCTGTAATAATGTCTGAGTGTGGTAGTGTACCCCTGGCTATCTGTAATAATGTCTGAGTGTGGTAGTGGACCCCTGGCTATCTGTAATAATGTATGAGTGTGGTAGTGTACCCCTGGCTATCTGTAATAATGTATGAGTGTGGTAGTGGACCCCTGGCTATCTGTAATAATGTCTGAGTGTGGTAGTGGACCCCTGGCTATCTGTAATAATGTCTGAGTGTGGTAGTGTACCCCTGGCTATCAGTATATAATGTCTGAGTGTGGTAGTGGACCCCTGGCTATCTGTAATAATGTCTGAGTGTGGTAGTGTACCCCTGGCTATCAGTATATAATGTCTGAGTGTGGTAGTGTACCCCTGGCTATCTGTAATAATGTCTGAGTGTGGTAGTGTACCCCTGGCTATCTGTAATAATGTCTGAGTGTGGTAGTGTACCCCTGGCTATCTGTAATAATGTCTGAGTGTGGTAGTGGACCCCTGGCTATCTGTAATAATGTATGAGTGTGGTAGTGTACCCCTGGCTATCTGTAATAATGTCTGAGTGTGGTAGTGTACCCCTGGCTATCTGTAATAATGTCTGAGTGTGGTAGTGTACCCCTGGCTATCTGTAATAATGTCTGAGTGTGGGAGTGTACCCCTGGCTATCTGTAATAATGTCTGAGTGTGGTAGTGTACCCCTGGCTATCTGTAATAATGTCTGAGTGTGGTAGTGTACCCCTGGCTATCTGTAATAATGTCTGAGTGTGGTAGTGTACCCCTGGCTATCTGTAATAATGTCTGAGTGTTGGAGTGTACCCCTGGCTATCTGTAATAATGTCTGAGTGTGGTAGTGTACCCCTGGCTATCTGTAATAATGTCTGAGTGTGGTAGTGGACCCCTGGCTATCTGTAATAATGTCTGAGTGTGGTAGTGTACCCCTGGCTATCTGTAATAATGTCAGAGTGTGGTAGTGTACCCCTGGCTATCTGTAATAATGTCTGAGTGTGGTAGTGGACCCCTGGCTATCTGTAATAATGTCTGAGTGTGGTAGTGGACCCCTGGCTATCTGTAATAATGTCAGAGTGTTGTAGTGTACCCCTGGCTATCTGTAATAATGTCTGAGTGTGGTAGTGTACCCCTGGCTATCTGTAATAATGTCTGAGTGTGGTAGTGGACCCCTGGCTATCTGTAATAATGTCTGAGTGTGGTAGTGTACCCCTGGCTATCTGTAATAATGTCTGAGTGTGGTAGTGTACCCCTGGCTATCTGTAATAATGTCTGAGTGTGGTAGTGGACCCCTGGCTATCTGTAATAATGTCTGAGTGTGGTAGTGGACCCCTGGCTATCTGTAATAATGTCTGAGTGTGGTAGTGTACCCCTGGCTATCAGTATATAATGTCTGAGTGTGGTAGTGTACCCCTGGCTATCTGTAATAATGTCTGAGTGTGGTAGTGTACCCCTGGCTATCTGTAATAATGTCTGAGTGTTGGAGTGTACCCCTGGCTATCTGTAATAATGTCTGAGTGTGGTAGTGTACCCCTGGCTATCTGTAATAATGTCTGAGTGTGGTAGTGTACCCCTGGCTATCCATACATTTTAAAAACAAGAACATTGTGCCGTCTGCTTTGCTTAAAAGAAGGAATTTGAAATGATTCATACTATTTTTACTTTTGATACTAGTAGATTTTAGCAATTACATTTTATTTTGATATTTAAGTATATTTAAAACCAAATACTTTTAGACTTTACTCAAGTAATATTTTACTGGGTGACTTTCACTTTTACTTGAGTAACTTTCTATTGAGGTCTCTATACTTTTACTCAAGTATGACAATTGTGTACTTTTTCCACCACTGTAAAGCACTATGTAAACATTGATACAAAGTAATACTATTCACTGTTAATTCAAACTATAGATCCTCAAACCACTTACACTACATCACCAAAAGTATGTGGACACCTGCTCGTCGAACATCTCGTTCCAAAATCGCCCCTTTGCTGCTATAACAGCCTCCACTCTTCTGGGAAGGCTTTCCACGTGATGTTGGAACATTGCTGTGGAGACTTGCTTCCATTCAGCCACAAGAGCATCAGTGAGGTCTGGCACTCATGTTGGGCGGTTAGGCCTGGCTCACAGTCGGCATTCCAATTCGTCCCAAAGGTGTTCGATGGGGTTGAGGTCAGGGCTCTGTGCAGGCCAATCAAGTTTTTCCACACCCACCTTGACAAACCATTTTTGTATAGACCTCACTTCGTTCCTGGGGGCATTGTCATGCTGAAACAGAAAAGGGCCTTCCCCAAACTGTTGTCACAAAGTTGGAAGCACAGAATCATCTAAAATGCCATCATTGTATGCTGTAGCGTTAAGATTTCCCTTCACTGGAACTAAGGGTCCAAGCCCGAACCATGAAAAACAGCCCCAGACCATTATTCCTCATCCACCAAACTTTACAGTTGTTACTATGCATTCGAGCAGGTTGCGTTCTCCTGGCATACGTTAAACCCAGATTTGTCTGTTGGACTGCCAGATGGTGAAGCATGATTCATCTTTCTAGAAAACGTGTTTCCACTGCTCCAGAGTCCAATGTCGGTGAGCTTTACACCACTCCAGCCAACGCTTGGCATTGCGCATGCTGATCTTAAGCTTGTGTGGCTGCTCGACCATGGAAACCCATTTCATGAAGCTCCCGACAAACAGTTATTGTGCTGACATTGCTTCCAGAGGCAGTTTGGAACTCGGTAGGGAGTGTTGCAACTGAGGAGAGACACTTTTTACACGTTACAACCTTCAGCATTCGGCACCCGTTCTGTGAGCTCGTGTGGCCCACCACTTCTGTGAGCTTGTGTGGCCCACCACTTCTGTGAGCTTGTGTGGCCCACCACTTCTGTGAGCTTGTGTGGCCCACCACTTCTGTGAGCTTGTGTGCCCCACCACTTCTGTGAGCTTGTGTGGCCCACCACTTCTGTGAGCTTGTGTGGCCCACCACTTCTGTGAGCTTGTGTGGCCCACCCGTTCTGTGAGCTTGTGTGGCCCACCACTTCTGTGAGCTTGTGTGCCCCACCACTTCTGTGAGCTTGTGTGGCCCACCACTTCTGTGAGCTTGTGTGGCCCACCCGTTCTGTGAGCTTGTGTGGCCCACCCGTTCTGTGAGCTTGTGTGGCCCACCCGTTCTGTGAGCTTGTGTGGCCCACCCGTTCTGTGAGCTTGTGTGGCCCACCCGTTCTGTGAGCTTGTGTGGCCCACCCGTTCTGTGAGCTTGTGTGGCCCACCCGTTCTGTGAGCTTGTGTGGCCCACCCGTTCTGTGAGCTTGTGTGGCCCACCACTTCGTGGCTGAGCAGTTGTTGCTCCTACACGTTTCCACTTCACAATAACAGCACTTACAGTTGACCGGGGAAGCTCTATCAGGGCAGAAATTTGACGAACTGACTTGTTGGAAAGGTGGCATACTATGACGGTGCCACGTTGAAAGTCACTGAGCTCTTCAGTAAGGCCATTCTATGTTTGTCTATGGAGATTGCATGGCGTTGTGCTCGATTTTATACTCCTGGCAGCAACTGGTGTGGCTGAAATAGCGGTGTCCACATACTTTTGTATATATAGTTTACGTTAGTGTGTGTGTGTGTGTGTGTGTGTGTGTGTGTGTGTGTGTGTGTGTGTGTGTGTGTGTGTGTGTGTGTGTGTGTGTGTGTGTGTGTGTGTGTGTGTGTGTGTGTGTGTGTGTGTGTGTGTGTGTGTGTGTGTGTGTGCTGCGACATGTGTGCATCTGTGTGCCAGTCCCTGGTGGTGCCTCAGTTCTCCTCCTGTGCCTTCCTGCTGAGCCTCTCGGTACCACCAATCACCCTGCTGTCTGATGGCACCGTAGGCACCAGGAGAGGGGCCAGCATGCCATGCTGAAAGGACAGGTTGTACACATCTGACAGATAGATATAGAAGATAAAGCATGTTTGATGTGGTGTGGATAAGCTGTGGAGGCTGCAGTGGCAGTGCCTTTGATGCTAGCATGCAGTAAACATCAATTGTATTCTCTCTGTAAGTTTCTTGTATAATCTCTGTTCAAATCTGAAAAACAGAGGGAGGGAGAGAGAGAGCGGGGTGATGGATGGTAAGAGATAGCGAGATCAGTTCTCTCATTACTTCCATCTAGCTTTATTGCTACACGGCAGCAGTTTCTAAATCATTCTCATGCACAAGGCCATTGGGAGAACAAATCCCTGCTTGTAAAGGAGAGTCATTGGGAGAACGACTCTCTGCTTGTAAAAGAGAGTCATTGGGAGAACGACTCTCTGCTTGTAAAAGAGAGTCATTGGGAGAACGACTCTCTGCTTGTAAAAGAGAGTCATTGGGAGAACGACTCTCTGCTTGTAAAGGAGAGTCATTGGGAGAACAACTCTCTGCTTGTAAAGGAGAGTCATTGGGAGAACAACTCCCTGCTTGTAAAGGAGAATCATTGTGAGAACGACTCTCTGCTTGTAAAGGAGAGTCATTAGGAGAACGACTCTCTGCTTGTAAAGGAGAGTCATTAGGAGAACGACTCTCTGTTTGTAAAGGAGAGATGGGAGTGCTGCATTGTTTAAACTCTCAGCTCTTCAAGCTATACAGCTCCTGCAGCATCCAGACAGAGTTTATGACTCTCACAGTGTTTCTGTAATAATACTGAATCATTGGAAAAATAACTGATTTGTGTGTGCAATTATTAAAGGGAAATGTAACAGTATTGTCAAGTCCAGAGAAACTTAAAGTGGCTCTGAATGATGCTGCATTAACATTGTATGGAAACTGGTTACTAGAAAATATATGACATTTTCTTTATTCAATATAAAAACAACCACATACTGTATTGCAGGAAAGACAGGTTGCATAGTAACTGTATTATGATCAGAGTGGATGATGTTTGATTTACCTTGGCAGAGGGAAATGTTCCTGGTTGACTTTTTCCCCATGAGGGGCTTTACCCTTGTCTGACCATAGGTAAACAGATCATCTCCTCCAGCCCATTGTGTGTGAGGTACGGAGAGAGCCGTCAACTGTCTCTACTCTCTGAAGAAGCAGAGGCTCCTCTTCTGTCACACACAAAGCCCTGATACCATCACACTGATATACCTGGGATTCAAACTGTCCATTCCAACAGTACTTCTACTTTCTAGATTTCCTTTGACTTTTCACCTATAGTTCACTTTGTTCCACTTCAAGTGATTGCATTAACTGTGCCATTGACTGTCAAGAGTGTGTGACTGCATGGAGTTCTGGAGGGCTGTGAGTGTTGGAAACGCCTGTGCTCTATCTTTACCTTCTCTGCACTAGTAATCATTCCCGAGGCCTAATCATTAGAGGCTAGTTCTAATCAGAGCTTTATCAGAGTTTAATGTACAGTGGTTAATTATATCAGCAGGAGAGCAGCCCCTCAGGACCAGAACATGGTTACCTGGCTGACCAATAGGAACACTGTCGTTAGGCACTCTGTTATTCACACAACTCATGAGGAAGGACACTGTCGTTAGGGGGGGGGGGGGGGGGGGGGCCTGCTGACACATCCAGTTTCCCACGTTCCCCTGCTCTCACCTGCCTCCTGACAGACCGGGCCGCCGGAGGAAACAAGTGGTGTAACTCAAAACCCACAGTTGCTGAGCACGCTTTGTAATGAAATATACTGTGTGTGTGTGTGTGTGTGTGTGTGTGTATGTGTGTGCGTGTGGGTGTGGGTGTGTGTGTGTGTGTCTGAAACAAATGCAAGGAAAAGCTCTTACAGCTTATGCGTGTTGTGTTACGTTTGTTCACTCCCTTTCTGGCCATTTGTAGGTCACCTCTTCTCCATAGTGTCACTGCCAGACTCTAACAGAAGTGGAACCAGTTATGTGGTGCACATGGTTGCCTGTCTGTCTGCCTGCCTGTGAGAATGTCTTCCTGTCTGCCTGTCTGTCTGCCTGTCAGCCTGTCTTCCTGTCTGCATGTCTGTCTGCCTGTCAGCCTGTCTTCCTGTCTTCCTGTCTGCATGTCTGTCTGCCTGTGAGCCTGTCTTCCTGTCTGCCTGTCTGCATGCCTGTCAGCCTGTCTGTCTGTCTGTCTGCCTGTGTGTACAGGTGTGTGTCAGGTAGGACGGCAAGCTGCTGCAGGAGCTGTTTGCTCTCTCAGAGAGCACTGGATTAATTTGCTTGTGAGAACACACACACACACACACACACACACACACACACACACACACACACACACACACACACACACACACACACACACACACACACACACACACACACACACACACACACACACACACACACACACACACACAGGTCATAGTTGTAGAAAGATGGAGGATAATCCAGACGGAGAGCATCACAGAACGGACGACAGGACAAGAGATTCAGCACTTGTGAAATATCCATTCACAACCCCCGCTCTAGTCTCTCTCTTTTTCTCTCTCTCCCTCCCTATCTCTCTTTCTCTCCCTCCCTCCCTCCGTTCCTCTCTCTGTTACTCGTGGTGGTTCTCCCTCCCTCAGAGTCTCTGTTGGCAGTGTCAAGGCTGCTGTGTTGAGAATGCTCTCTCTCTCTCTCTCATGTATTTCTTATATTCATATCAACACTGTCTCCTGTGATGTAAGAAGAGGTGGGTGCTGTACGGAGGGGGAAGAGGGACACACAGACTGTTAGCCGTGGCCAGTCGCTGCCTGAGAAAGAGCTGTCGGATCAGTGATGTGTCACTATCACTGTCACCGGACCTCACTGCCGCAGAAGTGTCTCTGCTCTGCTACTGCTACTGCTCTGCTCTCAGCAACTTCTAGCAAGAGGACAACACTTCTCTCCAGCACTCCATGGGAAGTGTCTCTGGTGAAGCTGAGCCTATAAGCATTTCAGTAGGACTCCAATAAATACTCTGAGAGGCAGAGAAAGAAGAGGAAGAGGAAGAGGGAAGAGAGAAGACGGATAGAAAAAAGCGGGATCAATATTTCAGAGCATAGCTCCAGAAATTCAGACTTTAATCTGCCTGTGTGCCCATGCTGGAATTATAGTCAGCCTCCCCAGCCACCTCACCTCCCCAGCCACCTCGCCTCCCCAGCCACCTCGCCTCCCCAGCCACCTCGCCAACACTGCTGCTGCCTTCACAGGGATCAGTCCAGTCCTGCAGGAAGAGGGGGGCTGTCAAGGTTGGCTGTGGATGGTGTGACCTGCGTAGAAACTGTGAAGGAGGAGGAGGAAGGGGAGGCGGTGTTGTTGTTGTACTCTGGATCCCCCCTCACAGCTGTGTGTGATATGAGAGAACCAGGCACGTTTCTCCCTTCGGCCCTCTCCTCTGTTCTCTAACCCCAATGAGAGCTGTGGAGGCAGGCATGGCTGCCAGGCGGATGCCCCTGCTGCTGCTACTGCTGGAGGTGCTGAGTGGAGCATGTATGCCAGGGGATGGACAGGGGAGGTACAAGAGTGGCTGGAGGTGGAAAGGTGACAGGACCCGTGAGTAACCCCTCCTCCTCCAGCTCCCAAAACTACTACACTCCCTCTCTGTATCTCTCTGTCTCTCTGTCTGTCGCACACCCTCTCACGTACATCTTTCTCCCTCTTTTGATACATTTTTCTCTCTATCTTTGACATCAGTTTGATGAAGTTGAGCTCTAAACTTCGTGTTCATTCAGACGTGTCGACTCCGTCCTCTGCTGACAGACAGCTGCAAATGGGAGGCAAATCATTTATCAGTGAAAAGATTAAAGAACTGGCATTACCTGCCAGGTTTAGGATAGCAATGTGTGTGGCTCTGAGCTTTGTTTGCAATTATTTAACTTTGTTATGACTACTTCTAGACATACTTTACCCTCACTCTCTTAATCTCGCTCACTCTCATTTTCTCTCTACCTCTCTCCTACTGTATTTCCAATATGACTATTTCTCAGCCACTCCATCTCAGACAGTCATTAGTTGATCAGTGTTGAGTTGTTAAAAGCTGTTGAGAGAGGCCCGACTGGCAATTTCCTTCCTAGTAAAAAGCTGAGTGTCTCTCTTCAGGCGTGAGTGCACTATAGATGCTGAGATGTGGTCTGTCTGGAGGGAGAGAGGGAGAGAGGGAGAGAGACCAGTAATGAGCAGGGAGAGCTATGGTTCACTGTGGCTACCAGCACTGCCTGTCCCCCTGCTTTTAGACTGCAAAGCTAATGTGATTGTTTGGCATGCCATCGCTGTTTGACACTGAGTGATGAACTGGCAGAGAGTGTCCCTAACTGTCCTGTCCCCTTCTGGAGGTTGAAGGGAGATTGAGGAGCCTTGATACTGTTCCAAGATTAAATGACTGACTGTGAAACGTACAAAGTCATGTAAGGTCTTCTGTCTTCTCCAAGGAGACCAGGTCAGTGTGTTTTAGCATCACTAGACAAGGCACACTTTTTAGTTGTAGGTTACTTGTCTGAGCTTGTAAAATGGGAGTTTTTCCCTCCAAAATGTTGGCACTGGTTTCTCTCTGTATGTAAGGAAACACTTTCTTTATTTAATGTACAGTTGAATTCAGAAGTTTACATACACCTTAGCCAAATACATTTAAACTCAGTTTTTCACAATTCCTGACATGTAATCTAAGTAGAAATTCCCTGTTTTAAGTCAGTTAGGATCACCACTTTCTTTTAAGAATGTGAAATGTCAGAATAATAGTTAAGAGAATGATTTATTTCAGCTTTTATTTCTTTTGTCACATTCCCAGTGGGTCAGAAGTTTACAGACACTCAATTAGTATTTGGTAGCATTGCCTTTAAATTGTTGAACTTGTTGAACAAACGTTTCGGGTAGCCTTCCACAAGCTTCCCACAATAAGTTGGGTGAATTTTGGCCCATTCCTCCTGACAGAGCTGGTGTAACTGAGTCAGGTTTGTAGGCCTCCTTGCTCGCACATGCTTTTTCAGTTCTGCCCACAAATTTTCTATAGGATTGAGGTCAGGGCTTTGTGATGGCCACTCCAATACCTTGACTTTGTTGTCCTTAAACCATTTTGCCACAACTTTGGAAGTATGCTTGTGGTCATTGTCCATTTGGAAGACCCATTTGCGACCAAGCTTTAACTTCCTGACTGATGTCTTGAAATGTTGCTTCAAAATATCCACATATTTTTCCTCCCTCATGTTGCCATCTATTTTGTGAAGTGCACCAGTCCCTCCTGCAGCAAAGCACCCCCACAACATGATGCTGCCACCCCCGTGCTTCACGGTTGGGATGGTGTTCTTCGGCTTGCAAGCTTCCCCCTTTTTCCTCCAAACATAACAATGGTCATGATGGCCAAACAGTTCTATTTTTGTTTCATCAGACCATATGACATTTCTCCAAAAAGTACGATCTTTGTCCCCAACCGTAGTCTGGCTTTTTTATGACGGTTTTGGAGCAGTGGCTTCTTCCTTGCTGAGCGGCCTTTCAGGTTATGTTGATATAGGACTTGTTTTACTGTGGATATAGAAACTTCTGTACATGTTTCCTCCAGCATCTTCACAAGGTCCTTTGCTGTTGTTCTGGGATTGATTTGCACTTTTCGCACCGAAGTACGTTCATCTCTAGGAGACAGAACGCGTCTCCTTCCTGAGCGGTAAGACGGCTGCACAGTCCCATGGTGTTTATACTTGCGTACTATTGTTTGTACAGATGAACGTGGTACCCTCAGCCGTTTGGAAATTGCTCCCAAGGATGAACCAGACTTGTGGAGGTCTACAATTGTTTTATGAGGTCTTGGTTGATTTCTTTTGATTTTCCCATGATGTCAAGCAAAGAGGCACTGAGTTTGAAGGTAGGCCTTGAAAGACACAAAGTAGATGTCCTACCCGACTTTCCAAAACTATAGTTTGTTAACAAGAAATTTGTGGAGTGGTGGAGTGAAGTAAAAAACGAGTTTTAATGACTCCAATCTATGTGTATGTGTCACGACTTCCGCCGAAGTTGGCTCCTCTCCTTGTTCGGGCGGCGTTCGGCGGTCGACGTCGCCGGCTTTCTAGCCATCGGCACTCCATTTTTCATTTATCCATTTGTTTTGTCTTGTTCCCTGCACACCTGGTTTTCATTCCCCAATCAATCTACATGTATTTATTCCTCTGTTCCCCATCATGTCTTTGTGTAAGATTGTTTGTGTTACGTGTGTGTTGTTGATGCGCAAGACTGGCTTGTTATTTCCGTGTTATTTTTCACAAAGATGTTTATTGTTAAACTTTATTCTTGTGACTGTTTTACGCGTTTTGCACTTTTGCCTAAATAAAGTGTGCGCCTGTTCACAAACCTCTGCTCTCCTGCACCTGACTTCGCTACCAGTACGCACACATCTGACAATGTATGTAAACTTCCGACTTCAACTGTACCTTGCGGATGACTTCTTGGTTTTGGCTCCAGTCCTGAAGTGTTGTGTTTCATGTCAGGTCAGTCAGTCCACCCTGTCTGATGGCCCAGTGACTACGGCTAAGAGCTGCTGTGAGTCTGCAGTTTGGAGATGTGTTAGCTGTCAGGTGGTCTGCAGTTTGGAGATGTGTTAGCTGTCAGGTGGTCTGCAGTTTGGAGATGTGTTAGCTGTCAGGTGGTCTGCAGTTTGGAGATGTGTTAGCTGTCAGGTGGTCTGCAGGAGTGCAGGAGTTCTTTCTGTCTGAGTGGCTCACAGTCCCTAACACCTCTCCTGTGACTTCCTCTTAGAATGAGAAAATGGTTTTTGCTGTGGCTGTAAAACCGAGTTTGTTCAAAAGTAAATTCTCACAGGTTCTGTCTTTCACTTTACACACACACACACACACACACACACACACACACACACACACACACACACACACACACACACACACACACACACACACACACACACACACACACACACACACACACACACACACACACACACACACACACACACACACACACACACACACACACACACATTCACACTAAAAGTAGGTGTACATTCTCTCTGTCAGTCAAAGCTATTGGTACCATGTGGGTTTTATAGTAGTAAATTAGGGACCTGGTCTTGTCTGGTGTGATTTCTCAGTCTGTGTCTCATATCTTACCTGACCCCTCACCTCTCTGACCAGAGACAGAGGACAATCAAACACCTCTCACTGACCTGAGACAGAGGACAATCAAACACCTCTCACTGACCTGAGACAGAAGAGAATCAAACACAGATGAATATTAATGTACGGGTGCAAGACTAATTCTGTTAACTCCCAATGTAAAAAGTACAGTTGGGGATTACAACGATGTACTGAGAAGGGCAGGCCTATGTTTCATGCCAAGGTTTAAAGTTTCACTGTGTTCTGTTGTCGCTACACGCTTATATATTGACTTCATCTGTACAGGTAACTGCAATAACCATGGTCCTGCAGAATGTCTTTCCGTGTCCATGGGTTTGTGTCTCTTCGTCATTGAGTAGCTGGATGTGTAAAGATGTACATGAATAAACGTTCCATTTGGCAGTGCCCTGTGAAAGACGGCGGTAATGATATGCATGAGCACAGCTTGCCCATAAAAGTGATAATGTCATTCGAGAAACTCAGCCATTATTACCTGGGAGTAAATCTTCTCTGACTGGGCAGAGAGGAGCTCTCAGCTGGCAGGGCAAGGCACACACACACTATAGCAGATACACACACACACACACACACACACACACACACACACACACACACACACACACTCACACTCACACTCACACTCACACTCTCACTCACTCACTCACTCACTCACTCACTCACTCACTCACTCACTCACTCACTCACTCACTCACTCACTCACTCACTCACTCACTCACTCACTCACTCACTCACTCACTCTCACACACTGCAGGCCTAGGCCTGGATCCAGAGTGCGCTGGAGGCCAGGAAGCGAGAGGATGTTAGTGTGTGTGTGATAAATAAAACACAGCTTTGTTTCTGGTGACTGAGTTGTCTCCTCTTGTTCTGTTCCACAGTAGACTGCTATTCCACACATTTTGCCATGAGGCTAAGAGAACATTTAGCAGTTTGAAAGCTAATTTCTTGTAATTCAAAAAAATAAATCATGGTTTATGGTGTGTTCATATGCTATCTGGGGGGCCCGACCTTCAGAGGGTTGGGGCCCCCAAAGCTGTGGGATGAGTGCTATAGGCTGTATCCTGTGGAGAAGGCAGAGAGGACATCTTTGTTTCCACAGCAGGGCTATTTCTACTGCGTGACACCACCTCATCCCTGTGATGGACCAGCCAGATTAGGGGATTTAGAGTAGATTTACACTGTTCTTCCCCACCATGCCAATAAGAGACAGACATACCTGTCTGGCCTGGCTAGCACTCCGAGGAGGATGGATAGAGGAGGAGAGATAGAAAGATAGAAGCGAGAGAGTCTTATCAAAGTCAACGGATTTACCACAGATGGGAATTGCTTTTTACGAGGAAGGGAAGCAGAGTTGAGGAATGGAGCCTGTGTGGCTTTTACGAGCTGATAGCTCTCTCCTCTCTCCTCTTTCTTCCTACAGGGAGGGTTAAGGACTGAGAGATAATTGCTGTAAGCTGGAGTGGACTCTTCTCTTGGTTTATGACACCTGTTGTGAAGGGTGCTGGGTCCTCCAGACTGGCCTCTTCAATGGTGATAGCTGGGCTGGACTGTGCTTTGTGTTGCTGCTGAAGAGGCAGTTTACCATCTTTCCGTGTGTGTGTGTGTGTGTGTGTGTGTGTGTGTGTGTGTGTGTGTGTGTGTGTGTGTGTGTGTGTGTGTGTGTGTGTGTGTGTGTGTGTGTGTGTGTGTGTGTGTGTGTGTGTGTGTGTGTGTGTGTGTGTGTGCGGGTGTGTGTGTGTGTGTGTGTGGGTGTGTGTGCGGGTGAAAATTGAGCCTTGACAGCCTGGCTCAGCAGGCAGTGAAATGTTTCTCCAAGGACATTTATCCAGGTCAGTATGACACTGACACTTGTCCACTATCAGACATGTCCGTGTCACATTGTTACTGCTTGATGTTAGTGATGCTCTTTGAATAGACTTTTAAATTGACACCCTCTGTTTTTTTCAATTTGCTGGATATGTATCCAATTCATCCCCCTCACAGTATACGTACCAGATACTTTATATTTGACATTATTATTATTTTGTCCATCAATGCCTTACATACACTCTATAAGACACATTATTATTATTTTGTCCATCAATGCCTTACATACACTCTATAAGACACAGGTAGACAACCCTGTTGTTTTGTTCCAACTAAATCAAATCAAATTGTATTTGTCACATGCACTGAATACAACAGGTGTAAACCTTACTGTGAAATGCATACTTACAAGCTCTTAACCAACAATGCAGTTTTAGGAAAATATAGTTGAGAAACTATTTACTAAATAAACAGGGGGTACCGGTACCGGGTCATTTGATTAATTGTTCAGCAATCTTATGGATTGAGGGTAGAAGCTGTTAAGGAGCCTTTTGGGCTATCCGGTACCACTTGCCGTGCGGTAGCAGTGAGAACAATCTATGATTTGGGTGACTAGAGTCTTTGATCATTTTTTGGGCCTTCCTCTGACACGCCTAGTATATAGGTCCTGGATGGCAGGAAGCTTGGCGATAGTGATGTACTGGGCTGTGCGCACTACCCTCTGTAGCGCCTCACGGTCGGATGCTGAGCAGTTGCCATACTAGGCAGTGATGCAATCGATCAGGATGTTCTAGATGGTGCAGCTGTAGAACGTTTTGAGGATCTGAGGACCCATGCCAAGTCTTTTCAGTCTCTTGAGGGGGACAAGGCGTTGTT
This sequence comes from Salvelinus namaycush, assembly GCF_016432855.1. NCBI lineage: Eukaryota > Metazoa > Chordata > Actinopteri > Salmoniformes > Salmonidae > Salvelinus > Salvelinus namaycush. The sequence continues at coordinate 13,576,276 of NC_052329.1, forward strand.
GTTCTCTCTTCACAACTTTCTTGGTGTGTTTGGACCGTGATAGTTTGTTGGTGATGTGGACACCAAGGAACTTGAAACTCTCGACCTGCTCCACTTCAGCCCTGTTGATGTTAATAGGAGCTTGTTCGGCCCTCCTTTTCCTGTAGTCCACGATCATCTCCTTTGTCTTGCTCACGTTGAGGGAGAGGTTGTTGTCCTGGCACCACACTGCCAGATCTCTGACCTCCTCCCTATAGGCTGTCTCATCGTTGTTGGTGATCAGGCCTACCACTGTTGTGTCGTCAGCAAACTTAATGATGGTGTTGGAGTCGTGCTTGGCCACGCAGTCGTGGGTGAACAGGGAGTGCAGGAGGGGACTAAGCATGCACACCATAGGGGCCCCGGTGTTGAGGATCAGCATGACAGATGTGTTGTTGCCTACCCTTACCACCTGGGGGCAGCCTGTCAGGAAGTCCAGGATCCAGTTGCAGAGGGACAAGTTTAGTCCCAGGGTCCTTAGCTTAGTGATGAGGTTTGTGGCCACTATGGTGTTGAATGCTGAGCTGTAGTCAATGAACAGCATTCTCACATATGTGTTCCTTTTGTCCAGGTGGGAAAGGGCAGTGTGGAGTGCGATTGAGATTGAGATTGTGTCATCTGTGGGTTTGTTGGGGCGTTATGCAAATTGGAGTGGTTCTAAGGTTTCCGGGATGATGGTGTTGATGTGAGTCATGACCAGCCTTTCAAAGCACTTCATGGCTACTGACGTGAGTGCTATGGGGCGGTAGTCATTTAGGCAGGTTACCTTCGCTTTCTTGGGCACAGGGACTATGGTGGTCTGCCTCAAGGATATAGGTATTACAGACTCGGTCAGGGAGAGGTTGAAAATATCAGTGAAGACACTTGCCAGTTGGTCCGTGCATGCTCTGTGTACACGTCCTGGTAATCAGTCTATGAATGTTGCTCACATCGGCTACGGAAAGCGTGATCACACAGTCATCTGGAACAGCTGGTGCTCTCATGCATGCTTCAGTGTTGCTTGCCTTGAAGCGAGCGTAAAAGGCATTTAGCCCGTCTGGTAGGCTCGCGTCACTGGGCAGCTCACGGCTGGGTTTCCTTTTGTAGTCCGTAATAGTTTGCTTTGTGATGGTTCGTCTGAGGGCATACTGGGATTTCTTATAAACGTCCGGATTAGTGTCCCGCTCCTTGAAAAGCGGCAGCTCTGGCCTTTAGCTCGGTGTGGATGTTGCCTGTAATCCATGGCTTCTGGTTGGGATATGTGCGTATGGTCACTGTGGGGACAGTGACGTTGGTGCACTTATTGATGAAGCCTGTGACAGATGTTATACTCAATGTCATTGGCTGAATCCCGGAACATATTCTAGTCTGTGCTAGCAAAACAGTTGTGTAGCGTAGCATCCGCGTCATCTGAACACTTAGGTTAGTTTTTGCTTGTAAGCAGGAATCAGGAGGATAGAATTATAGTTAGATTTTACAAATAGAGGGCGAGGGAAAGCTTTGTACGCGTCTCTGTGTGTGGAGTAAATGTTGTCTAGAGTTGTTTTTCCTCTGGTTGCACATGTGACATGCTGGTAGAAATGAGGTAAAATGGATTTAAGTTTGCCTGCACTGAAGTCCCCCGCCACTAGCAGCGCCACTTCTGGATGGGCATTTTCTTGTTTGCTTATGGCCTTATACACCTCGTTGAGTGCGGTCTTAGTGCCAGCGTCGGTGTTAAATAGATGGCTACGAAAAATATAGAAGACAACTCTCTAGGTAGATAGTGTGTACTACAGCTTATCATGAGGTACTCTACCTCAAGCGAGTAATACCTCAAGACTACCTTAATATTAGACATTGTGCACCAGCTGTAATTGACAAATAGACACACACCACCACCCCTCATCTTACTGGACAAGGCACCACACCTGACCAACCAAGCTAATTGATCAGTTCAATGATTGCCTAAATTCAACACCTGGTCTTCCAAGTCAGTTGAATCAAAAACACGAAGTGCCTTTGGCAGTCCAGGACCAGGACTATTTAACAGCATTATCAAATGGCCAGGAGCACTGTCATCCTATATATGACAACATTGATGTATGTATGGAGAAGTTGTATCTGTTGTAAATAAGAGAGCGATGATGATGAGCTGTGCTCTGAGTGTTGTGGTTGGGTTAGGGTCAGAGGCCAGCTGTGGCTTAGATGTTGGGACCACAGATCTTCTCTCATCACTGTTAGCTGCTCTGCTCACAGCCCAGCACTCAGCCCTGAATCTGGCTGTTATTTTAAAAGGCTGAAGGCCTCTGTGTTCTGTGCAGAGGAGCATGCAAAGTAATGACAAATGTTGTACATAGCAATTATCATTGATTGAATCAGTATGATGATCCTCTGTATTTGGAAATAAGTCGGTTCTGTTCTGGCAATGGCTCACACACTCATGTACTGTCTCGCGCACACACACACACACACACACACACACACACACACACACACACACACACACACACACACACACACACACACACACACACACACACACACACACCACACACACACACGCACACGCACACGCACCACACACACCACACGCACACACACACGCACACACACCGCACACACACCACACACACACACACCACACACACACACACACACGCACACACACCACACACACACACACCACACACACACACACACGCACACACACCACACCCCACACCACACCACACACACACACACACACACACACACACACACACACACACACACACACACACACACACACACACACAGTGACTAATACAGCTGGTAATTAGAATTGGGAACCAGATGCTTTCTATATTTTCCTGTAGAGGTCATATTTCAAGTCCACTGCTTTCTCTCCATTGCCTCCCTCTTTCACACTCTCTTCTCTCTCTCTCTCTCTCGCTCTCTCTCCCCCTCGCTCTCTCTCCCCCTCGCTCTCTCGCTCTCTCGCTCTCTCCTAAAGGCTCCAGAAGGTTTAAACACTTTTTAATTAGGTAACAATGAGCTGAAAATCTCAATTACTGTACCTCCCACAAGGTCAAAGGGGCGGGCAGTCGAAGGGATGGGTGGACTATCATGGGCCAGGGGGTGGAGGAGGGGGTGGAGGAGGGGGGACAGGGTCTGCAGGCATCCATCCTAGTAGATGCTATCTGCATCTTTAATTCACTGCAGTGTACACAATTGTAGACGCCATATTCCCTCTTTCTCTCTCTAACTCTGTCCATCCCAATGAACATCTTGGAGACGTTCTCTCTCATGTGCAAAAATAAACCTGTATCTAATTAATGCAAGCAGCTCAGAATTAGAGTCTATTTGTATGCAGCTGTTTTGCTTCATATTGTTCATTATAGATTATTGTCTCCGTTTTAATGTTGTTCTGAGAAAGGCTCTTTTGAGTATCAAGGTTTTATTGGGTGGAAAAGGGCATTGCAGGTTGTGAATTATGAGAGGAATTGAAACTTTTTTGCCAGGGGAAGTGAAAAAGCAGGTGGACAGCGCGGATCGGACACAGCACATTAACACTAGGCTCTGAAAGGCCTCAGGGCGGAACTGAAGCAGGGTTTTCTGGGATTCTCAGGAACTCTAGAGGTCAGGGGACATTCAAGGTCTTAAGAGGTTAAAAATCAGATGAGACCGCCCCTTGAAGTTTAAGTCTCTTATTTGCATGCTACTTAGTTTGCTCTGGTGACATCATTTTAACTCAAACACTCAGACTAGCAAACATTTGAACACATAAACATTCTGGTTTCCACATCTGGAATCAAACATTGTACGTTTCCCGTGACCTATAAAATTCTCTGTGCTTCTTCTCATGCTTTTCTCAGTTTATAACACTAGGGACAGTAGTGCTCTTAACACAGACCCTAGTGTAGACCTGGGTTTCTGGGACATGGGATACTTTTGTCTTTCCGACTGCTGTCAAATTTAGAGTGACTAAAATTGAACTTGAGAGGGAAATATTTTGTGTGAGTAAATAAGAAATGAGCCAGAGTGGTGTCGCCCTAGAACGGACAGATGAGACTGCTAAAAAGAGCCTAGGTGAACTAGAAAATGAGTTAGAAAAGGGTGATAATGATATGCTAATAACTGACACTCCCTCTCATTTGAGACTTATTGGAGATGACAGTTGGCTATCCTGTGGAGAAACAGTCCTCTGGTTAGGGGAGGTGTGAGGCCTCTCCGACCTATTATCACTTCATCAGGGGATAAATATGGCGCTGCCGGGCCCCGGGGCCATAGCAGGGCCACAGCACATTGTGCCTGTGATGCTGAACAGCCTGTTCTGGCTTTGGTGTGGTAGGATGGAGCTCTGCTGTCAGCTGCTGTGGGCCTGTTGGAGAGCCCACGCAATGGTGGTATATTTGAGGATAAACTCAGCACTTCATCAGCTCAAGTGGTAATGAAAGAACTGACATCCTGTCTTTTAAGGAGAAGAACAAACACTTCTACTGAGATTTTCACATTTAGCCTGATCTTCAACAGTAACGATCCCAAATAGCTGTGGCATATCTAATGAAGAGAGCAAGTCAACAGACATGTATATGGTAATAGTCACAAGTTAACTTCCTTCTAAGACATCATAGATGTCAATAAGGTGGTAATGATAATGATACTGGTATAGCCTAGTCAGTTAGAATGTTTATCACTGTCACAGCTGTGACTCTTGCCCTTCTGCCCCATCCACCCAGCCTCTGGTAATTAGTTCAGGACTTTACACTTTACGATAGGCTGTTGTTAACCAACAGTGACACTGCTGGTCACGCTATTTGTCCACATGCATCCCACAGATGTGCCCACATAGGTTAGACCCAGTGAACCTCTGTGACACTGCTTTATATGTAACAATATGGATACGGGGCCTGTAACAACCTATTCATTTTGGTCTAGATGTTGACAGTATGGGTTCCTTGTGTTTACTCCAATGGCGTCCTGCGTTGTAAAAAGGCCCAGTATAGCTGTGTGAGAGGTTGCCTGGTGATGTAGTGAACCAGGGAGTTCTGTGCGTCATCAGCCAACCCTTACGCGGACACAGCGTCTACACACACCATTTCCTCACAACAATCCCCCCTGCTGCTTCGACCATCAGCACCGGCACACTAACCACACTCTATACACTCACAACACACCATGTTAACTCTGAGTCGGCTATTTGTTTTTCTTGGCCCTGTTCCACATGTCAGGGGAGATATTAAACCCAGCTGTTTCCAAACAACATATAAACAGAGTGGAGAATTTGTTTCCGCTTGAAGTCAATGTGTTCTGACATTACAAAAGGGGAATAAGGGATGAAGAACTCAGTATGGAGCATAGGACACAACCCTAATGCTAAACAGTTCTGCATTCTCACCATAACTATCACACCTCTCCTGAGGGGTGTAGTCTAAGGCCTGTTATCATGTGTACCTGTTCTTGATTCCTCTCTTGTGGTTCCTGATGTTTTCAGAAAGATATTTCTGGAAAAGCCAGCGAGAACACCATGGAGGTAACTCTATATATGATCAAATATGTGGTTTATAAGTACTTGGAATTTCATGCACTGTGCAGTCTCAATCTAGACACACAAAACCATCTCTGACACTGGGATCTGTACAAAAGATGGAGCTGGCTGCAGGGTGCTGGAGGGTGGAGGGTGCTGCAGGGTGCTGAAGGGGGTTGGAGAGTGCTGCAGGGTGCTGGAGGGTGCTGGAGAGTACTGCAAGGTGCTGGAGGGTGCTGAAGAGTGCTGCAAGGTGCTGGAGGGTGCTGGAGGGTGCTGCAGGGTGCTGAAGGGGGTTGGAGAGTGCTGCAGGGTGCTGGAGGGTGCTGGAGAGTACTGAAGGTTGCTAGAGAAAGCTGGAGGGTGCTGCAGGGTGCTGAAGGGGGATGGAGGGTGCTGAAGAGTGCTGCAAGGTGCTGGAGGGTGGAGGGTGCTGCAGGGTGCTGGAGGGGGTTGGAGAGTGCTGCAGGGTGCTGGAGGGTGGAGGGTGCTGCAGGGTGCTGGAGGGGGTTGGAGAGTGCTGCAGGGTGCTGGAGGGTGCTGGAGGGTGCTGGAGAGTACTGAAGGTTGCTAGAGAAAGCTGGAGGGTGCTGCAGGGTGCTGAAGGGGGATGGAGGGTGCTGAAGAGTGCTGCAAGGTGCTGGAGGGTGCTGGAGGGTGCTGCAGGGTGCTGAAGGGGGTTGGAGAGTGCTGCAGGGTGCTTGAGGGTGCTGGAGAGTACTGAAGGTTGCTAGAGAAAGCTGGAGGGTGCTGCAGGGTGCTGAAGGGGGTTGGAGAGTACTGTCGGTTGCTAGAGAAAGCTGGAGGGTGCTGCAGGGTGCTGAAGGGGGTTGGAGAGTACTGTCGGTTGCTAGAGAAAGCTGGAGGGTGCTGCAGGGTGCTGAAGGGGGATGGAGGGTGCTGAAGAGTGCTGCAAGGTGCTGGAGGGTGCTGAGGGTGGGTGCTGAAGGGTACTTCAGGGGATCATGGAAAGTAGAAGTCAGAGGTGCCAGAGAGTATAGTGGAACCAGAGCCAAATCTGGTGAGGACAACAGTGGTGCTGCGCTGAGACTAATCATAGTTGATGAAGACTGGCAGTGGAGCTGCAGACTCAAACACAAATCACCCTCTTTAATTAATCTACTAATTGGAAATCTGGAAAGAGACAAGGCTTCTGTTATTGTGCCCCACTCTCCCTTTGTGTCTTCATTTTGAAAAGAGGCTAAATTAAATGAGGCTTTTGTTTTGGCCAATCTTCCCTGCAGTTGTGTGGCTAATGAAATCACGAGTGTGAATGAAAACAGATTTATGATTATTCAGAGTGCGATCAAAAGCGTGGCACAGGAAGTTCAAATACAAAGGACCAAACAACAAAATGTATTATTTAATGTATTTGTTTGACAAAATCAGCAACACTATACTAGCACAGCTAATGTTGGACTATGTGAAGATGCATCATCCAATCACATTTGTTCTTCTCTCCATCAGTTGTATGTTACTCATATATCCGTTAGTTGCAGCTACAGCTGAGAAGCCCCATGTGATAACGTCACCTCTGGAACCAGACGTAATGCTTCATACATATACTGGTATGCTTCAGCAGTTTCCCATCATTTTAACAGTGTATTTTTATAAGGCCAAGCTAAGCATGTTTGTCTAGTTCCATGTTATTTTCCTGCTGGCTGTGTGTTCTCTAGTCCCACGGCCACATCCCTAATGCTGCTACCAGACCTGCATGGCGTGGATAATATACTACTGCTGTAGGATAAAAGTGGAAACAGGACTGAAATAGTCCCACACCACATAAAGGCAGTACTGGACATATTAGCACCAGATGTGTAACACCATGACATGCATTTTCCTCTCCTAAAGCCCTTCTCTTTAAATACATGAATGTAACAAAATGTTGTTTATGTCTCGTATGCTATACTGATTTACTGCAACAAAGTATGAAGGATTGCATTAGAGACAGTATGGTGCGTGACCCGTTCTGACGCTCTCTACTTTCAAGGACGGCATGGTGATTTTCCTCCAAGAAATGCACTTGATTTTGTTCGTGTTGTCTGGATGTGTTGAGACCTAGCAGATGGTAGTGCAATATCCCTCGGCACCTTAGTACTCTGCCTCCATCCAGCCAGTCACCTGCCACTAATACATTTGGGTGATTCAGTAGAGTGATTCTGTAGGGTGATTTTGTGGGGTGATTCTGTAGGCTGATTTTGTGGGGTGATTCTGTAGGGTGATTCTGTAGGCTGATTTTGTAGGGTGATTATGTACGGTGATTCTGTAGGGTGATTCTATGGGGTGATTATGTGGGGTGATTGTGTGGAGTGATTCTGTAGTGTGATTCTATGGGGTGATTCTGAAGGGTGAGTATGTGGGGTGATTCTGTAGGGTGGTTCTGTAGGGTTTTTATGTGGGGTGATTCTGTAGGGTGATTCTGTAGGGTGAGTCAGTAGGGTGATTCTATGGGGTGATGTGTAGGGTGATTATGTAGGGTGATTATGTGGGGTGATTGTGTGAGGTGATTCTGTAGGGTGATTCTGTGGGGTGATTCTGTAGGGCTGATTGTGTGGAGTGATTCTATGGGGTGATTCTGAAGGGTGATTATGTGGGGTGATTCTGTAAGGTGGTTCTGTAGGGTGATTCTGTAGGGTGATTCTATGGGGTGATTGTGTGGAGTGATTCTGTAGTGTGATTCTATGGGGTGATTCTGAAGGGTGATTATGTGGGGTGATTCTGTAGGGGTGATTGTGTGGAGTGATTCTATGGGGTGATTCTGAAGGGTGATTATGTGGGGTGATTCTGTAAGGTGGTTCTGTAGGGTGATTATGTGGGGTGATTCTGTAGGGTGATTTTGTGGGGTGATTCTGTAGGGTGGTTCTGCAGGTTGATTCTATAGGGTGATTCTGTAGGGTGATTATGTGGGGTGATTATGTAGGGTGATTCTGTAGGGTGATTGTGTGATGTTATTCTGTAGGGAGATTCTGTGGGGTGATTCCGTAGGGTGATTCTGTGGGGTGATTATGTGAGGTGATTCTATGGGGTGACTTTGTGGGGTGATTGTGTGGAGTGATTCTCTAGGGTGATTCTATTGGGTGATTCTGAAGGGTGATTATGTGGGGTGATTCTGTAGGGTGATGATGTTGGGTGATTCTGTAGGGTGATTCTATGGGGTGATTATGTGGGGTGATTGTGTGGGGTGATTGTGTGGGGTTATTCTGTAGGGTGACAATTTGGGGTGATTGTGTGAGGTGATTTTGTAGGGTTATTTTGTGGGGTGATTCTGTAGGGTTATTTTGTGGGGTGATTCTGTGGGGTGATTCTGTGGGGTGATTCTGTAGGGTTATTTTGTGGGGTGACTCTGTAGGGTGATCTATGGGGGGATTCTGTGGGGTGATTCTGTCGGGTGATTCCATAGGGTGATTCTGTGGGGTGATTCCATAGGGTGATTCTGTGGGGTGATTCTGTAGGGTGATTCTGTGGGGTGATTCTGTGGGGTGATTCTGTGGGGTGATTCTGTAGGGTGATTCTATGGGGTGATTATGTGGGGTGATTATGTGGAGTGATTCTGTAGGGTGATTCTATGGAGTGATTCTGATGGGTGATTGTGTGGAGTGATTCTGTAGGGTGATTCTATAGAGTGATTCTGAAGGGTGATTATGTGGGGTGATTCTGTAGGGTGGTTCTGTAGTGTCTTTATGTGGGGTGATTCTGTGGGGTGATTATGTAGGGTGATTTTGTGGGGTGATTCTGTAGGGTGATTCTATGGGGTGATTATGTGGGGTGATTATGTGGGGTGATTCTGTAGGGTGATTATGTGGGGTGATTTTGTGGGGTGATTCTGTAGGGTGATTCTATGGGGTGATTATGTGGGGTGGTTCTGTAGTGTCTTTATGTGGGGTGATTCTGTGGGGTGATTCTGTAGGGTGATTTTGTGGGGTGATTCTGTAGGGTGATTCTATGGGGTGATTATGTGGGGTGATTATGTGGAGTGATTCTGTAGGGTGATTCTATGGAGTGATTCTGATGGGTGATTATGTGGGGTGATTGTGTGGAGTGATTCTGTAGGGTGATTCTATTGGGTGATTCTGAAGGGTGATTATGTGAGGTGATTCTGTAGGGTGATTCTGTGAGGTGACTGTGTGGCAGAGGGGGAGGGCTCTGTGAGGCCTTGATAGGGGGGTGTGGAGAGACCCACTTAGTCTTTTGTTGCATTTCATGCCTTGGTTGAATTTGTGATTGGCCCCCGGCACTCTGATGACTCACTACTCACATCATGTTTCAAGTTATATCACTGTTCTTTGGTAAACACAAACTATAGGCTGAAGATTTAGCATCTCCTTCAGATGTTTTGGCTGAAATATAACCATTTGTGCTGATGATATATGGACTATGGTTCAGCCATCGTTGTTTATTGGCATCAGGATAAGAGAAGAAAGCAAGCCTTAGGCGTTGGTCTATGGAACAACCTGCTTCTGTATTTATATCTGGGCCAACTGTGTCAGGTTTAATATCAGACACTGATTTCACATAGAGCTGGATCAACCTGAAGATGAATGTCAAGAGGGTCAAATAATTACATTTAATCAAAATGTTCCTCTCTGTTTTCTCTACTGCTTCTGTGTCTATCTCACACTTGATCCATTGAGAGTGTCCATCTGACACTTGAACCATTGAGAGTGTCCATCTGACACTTGATCCATTGAGAGTGTCTATCTGACACTTGATCCATTGAGAGTGTCTATCTGACACTTGATCCATTGAGAGTGTCTATCTGACACTTGATCCATTGAGAGTGTCTATCTGACATTTGATCCATTGAGAGTGAAAACTGAGATGAGCTTGCCAAGTAATAAAGTGAAACTCAGTGGGTTGCACAAGTGCTGGTCAGACGCCTGTGGAATAATGGTGATATTGTCAGGGAAAAGAAGGCTGCTATTTAAGGTTCACTAAGACACTAGATGAACACCAGATATGATTTCCATATGAGTTATATGAGATGCATGAATTTGAATGTGTATCGTTTTGGATTCAGTAGTTGAATAGTACATCATTGGGTAATGATGCCGTCAGGAGAAAACAGCTGCTTGATAGTTGTATGAATGATAGATATCTCTCTGAAAGCCAGTAGGACTGGATAGTAAATCCCTCTCTGACAATATTATATGTTTAAATGAGTTACAAGGGAAAACCTTATGAAACTTTCTGAATAGTTTTATGGCCTATAATTACCCTGACATTAGTCTGAGGGCCCTCTGGCAGCATATCAAGTGAAAACAAGTCTTGATTTGGTAAAGTGACAGAGTTGGACAGAGTGTGGTGATCTTGTTATTCAGGTTTACACAGGGCCATATAGTCATCAGACATATTTAGAGTTGAGCGAGGATTGCGGTGTAGTCCTAACATGGGACAACCTATATTCCAAGTAGATGGGTGGAAAGGAGATGTATCGCTACAGAGTCACAGAGTTAGAAACTATTATTCGTAAATGCTTTACCATTGATTCTACCAGTGGATGCAGCTCATAATAATGGCTGGAACGGAGTAAATGGAATGGCATCAAACACATGGAAACCATTGGTTTGATGTATTTGATAACATTCCACTGATTCCGCTCCAGTCATTACCACGAGCCAGTCCTCCCCAGTTAAGGTGCCACCAACCTCCTGTGCAATCTACGCATTCCATGGGGACAAGTAAACATATGATTTTTCGGTCAAAGTGGGGACATACTGAATTCTCACATTGTAAATCTTTCAGGATCACTTTGTAATTTCGACTCCCACTCACTCCTTCCCTCAGGTGAAATAGGTTTATTTTCTCACAACCCTTCAGTTTCGTCAAAATCACTCAATCCATCAAATGTGATTTGTACAGCGTTAATATTTTCTTACCAATACATTCGTCACCCAGTGCTTTACAAAATCTAAACTTAAAATCCCTAAATAGTAAACCGAGGAGACAGTGCCAAGGACAAGCTTGTAGGAAGAAACTGAAGGGGAATCCCATCCTGCTCTTTCTGGCAAAGAAGATTCATATTCCTTTTTAGTGAGATAGTGTTGTCTTGAAACACTGATCCATAACTAACTTATTTTAGCCAAACATGATGATACCACAAATAATCCACACAGTCATTTGAACAACTTGTACAGAGTCCAGTGATCTCCTTTCAACGTCACTCTGGGGAAATCAAAGCAATTCCACGGACAAAACGATAACTCTTACTTAACTGTGAACCAATGTTCCCTGCCTAAAGTTAGTCCAGTGAGAGAACATGGCTAGTTGTGTAAGACTGATGATTTAGCCTGTCTCTTTATGGCCCCTTTGTGGTTGCACCATCTATCTGTGGACACGTTGTAGCAGACATCATCAAGGTGTTGGCACAGCCTCTGGTAACTAAGCTACGGTATTGATCCACTCCTACACAGAGAAGATCATTAGAGAAGTTGGCCAGACGCCTGCCATGTTTTTTTTCACTCTTCACACAGGCTCATTTCTATCTCCTCTAACCAATGTTGTACAGATTGAGGACGTGAGTTGGTTTATCTGAGGACTCTCATCTGACTGTGAATATTCAGTCTGTGTTCCTCAGATTTGCATACACATGTCCCCCAAACGACAAGCACAGATCTGTGGGAGCGAGAGAAGGTGCAGAGGGAGAGAGAAGTCTGGAGAGGGGTGATAGTGTCTGCTGTGCTGTTTTTTTCAGCTTGCCTGATTTCAGATCAGATGGTGACTGAGCTGGTGGTGACTGACATACAAGCAAAACAACTTGTCTGTGTGTTTTCCAACTGGAAATGATGAAGGAGAGGTTCCTAGCAAGTACATGTTTATTGGCCATATTTGAATATTAGTCATCAGGTTTTGGTTCACAGGAATATATGTAGAAATAACCACGGCCTGTGTTAACACTATAAGAGTCATATAGGAGAACCCTGGGTATACCATTAACACTGTTACACAAACACCATCAGACCAATAACATTGCTTAACGATAGCGTGAGTATTGAAACAATATTTTCTAGACATTGAAAATCTGAACATAGAAATGACATTGTATTTGACATTGTGGTATTGTGGCGTATTAGTCAAGTCATGACCAATGGACAAACAAATGACTTTTCCAGAAAATAAATGTTTATAGACCAACACATTTTGGGAGAGAACTGGGAATGAGAAAGCACACTTGTGGTATAGAGTTGGATTACACTTCTTTGAACAGCCCAGTAATTTGAGATTGAGGCCATGTCTGACACTCACTGTGATATAAGCACACACACGGAAGTCTGGTCATCTGTGATGGCCGACTACAGTCTATGGAAAGGCTATGCTCCAGTTAAGACCACAATTCTCCCGTTAAACTCAAGTCAGGAATTAACATTCATTTGTCTGCCTCAACTAGAATAATGACCAATTTGTTTTCATTCAAAGGTTGAGAGGAGTCAAGGTGCAGTTCATGGACAATTACACGTCGACACCATTATTTACTCAACACTGCCCAATCAACGTACAGTACATGTGGTGATTCCTCATTTGTTTGCACCATAACACAGCCTCTCAGAAGTGGGAGATGTTTGTGCCAGCTTCATGTCGTCACATCAGACAGATGAGGTTGTTTTCTCTTACTGCCTAATTAAAAGCTGTAGAATTCCCCCAGATCCATCGTGGTCTTGACAGCAGCAGCTCCAGGGCATGGAGGTGGTGAGAGGCGGCTGTAGTACACCTATTTTATTTCTATTTATTTTTTGATCTAACCTTTATTTAAGAACAAATTCTTATTTACAATGACAGGCCTACTCCGGCCAAACCCTAAGCCGCACGACGCTGGGCCAATCGTGCGCCGCCCTATTCTTTGTGCAGTCTTTGGTACACGCACACCCTAAAAATGTGTCATTTAGCAGACACTCTTATCCAGAGCGACTTACAGGAGCAATTAGGGTTAAGTGCCTTGCTCATGGGCACATCGGCAGATTTTTCACCTAGTCGGCTCGGGCGTTAGAAACCGCAACCGTTAGGTTACTGGCCCAACGTTCTTAACTGCTAGTCTACCTGGTGCGCATTTACAAAAATCAACACCTTCATAGACATAGATTTTTTAACTCCTTTAACTCTCAGAGAGTTGAATGTGAGTCTGTGTGTGCTTGCACGTCTGTGTTTGTCTGCAATGTCTGGCCGTCTGTCCCTTAGTTTGACAGTCAACAAGTAAAGAAACCATATGATGCAGAACTGCTAAATGCGGTTATCGTAGTTTGTCACAACGGGTGCCACAGTCCTGAAATGAGGTCTGAATGACACGCTCCACTGCCCCCTAAACTCATTTAACGTAGCAGGAAAAACCATGACTACTCTTTCCCCTTCACGTGGGATCTACTGATTGGTTTACCGTAAGGAGGTTGGCAGTTCGCAGATTGAAGAGAAATGAGGCACCCAAAGGGAATACTTATGAACTCCTGAAATAACCTGGAACTTTTCAAAGCCGAGATGAGGTGGTGTTAATCCCATATATTGTGTGTGTGTTGGAAAGTAAGAGAAGGTCAGTGATTTGTCAGCTGTGGTGGAGTCTACGCTCTGCGACAAGCTGCACATTTGTCATGGTGCCTAGCTGTAACGCTGGCCGGCCGGCCGCCAAGAGAGGACAGGCTAACGGACTACAAGCTCTCTTTTTACCACGCCCCTCCAATCTCCTCGTCCCTGACGGCCCCCATCTGTTCCTTTTGGAGAAGTATTCTCTATGGAATTCTCTCTCTTTCCCCACTTCTCTCTCTCTTTCTCTCACACCAGTGCATGTTTAAACTGTGATGGGACATGTCATGTGGTATCACAGAGATGGACATATGGGGCTTTTGGCAGGTCTGAACGTGCTTGTCTCAGCTTCCCAGCCTTGTCAGAGTAAGACCCCTGACACTCGTCACAGTGGTGTTTCAGTTCTCCGTAGACAGAGATACTCTTGAACTCAAGTGGTTCAAGAACATAACTGCAGTTTGGTTGTTCGGATATTAGCAAAAAATGGAAATGATAAATATCTTCATCTCACAGATGGTTATTACTGTAGGACTGTCAAAACTGTAGCACGGAAGACAAAACTGTTATTATGTGCTACTGTGGTGTCTGGCACTGGTATTTGAGTGAAAATAGGCATTGCACGGCAGTGACATCATGTACCACTCCACAAGCCAATCAGCTTTGTTTGTTCTGCAGGTTGACGTTTACTGTCATGAGTCTTGCCCTGGAGACAAAACTGAGCGATTTCCCCTTAGATTGGCCAGCTGCAAAGTCACAATTGTCTATATTGTAAAAAATCATGAAAACTAAGATTTGCCGTTTGGTCTTAATCTAAGGTCAGGTTTAGGCGTCAGGGTTAGCAGTGTGGTTAAGGTTAGTGTTAGGATTAAAATGTTATGATTTTATGACTTTGTTGCTGTGCTAGCTAGTGACCACTGCAGAACTGCCTCCAGAACAAGATTCATGATGAAACCGCTAACCTGTATTATTCTTTCTGTGGTTACTGGATGCGCTCTGGAACAATCTGTCAGCAATACAAAATTACATATTTTTCTTCCCTGACAGTTGTGCTTTTATTTAACCACAATTATCAACACATATTGTGAGAGGAAAGGAGTCAACTCCTCTGCCAACTTGGAAACAAGAGTCTGACTTGTTTATTCAGTTCTCTGTAATCAAAGTGATTTCTGAATGAGATGAGAGGGAGCACAACATTTCTCTATAACTGTCAGGACAGGAGTAACAACCGTCAGGACAGGAGAAACAACCGTCAGGACAGGAGGAACAACTGTCAGGACAGGAGAAACAACTGTTAGGACAGGAGAAACAACTGTCAGGACAGGAGGACAACTGTCAGGACAGGAGAAACAACCGTCAGGACAGGAGGAACAACTGTCAGGACAGGAGGACAACTGTCAGGACAGGAGAAACAACCGTCAGGACAGGAGAAACAACTGTCAGGACAGGAGAAACAACTGTCAGGACAGGAGAAACAACTGTCAGGACAGGAGGACAACTGTCAGGACAGGAAAAAACAACCGTCAGGACAGGAAAAAACAACCGTCAGGACAGGAAAAAACAACCTTCAGGACAGGAGGAACAACTGTCAGGACAGGAGAAACAACTGTCAGGACAGGAGGACAACTGTCAGGACAGGAGGACAACGGTTAGGACAGGAGAAACAACTGTCAGGACAGGAGGACAACTGTCAGGACAGGAGAAACAACTGTCCGGACAGGAGGAACAACTGTCAGGACAGGAGAAACAGCTGTCAGGACAGGAGGACAACTGTCAGGACAGGAGAAACAACTGTCAGGACAGGAGGAACAACTGTCAGGACAGGAGAAACAACTGTCAGGACAGGAGAAACAACCATCAGGACAGGAGAAACAACTGTCAGGACAGGAGAAACAACTGTCAGGACAGGAGAAACAACTGTTAGGACAGGAGAAACAACTGTCAGGACAGGAGGACAACTGTTAGGACAGGAGAAACAACTGTCAGGACAGGAGGACAACTGTCAGGACAGGAGGACAACTGTCAGGACAGGAGAAACAACTGTCAGGACAGGAGAAACAACTGTCAGGACAGGAGGAACAACTGTCCGGACAGGAGGACAACTGTTAGGACAGGAGAAACAACCGTCAGGACAGGAGAAACAACTGTCAGGACAGGAGAAACAACTGTCAGGACAGGAGAAACAACTGTCAGGACAGGAGAAACAACTGTCAGGACAGGAAAAAACAACTGTCAGGACAGGAAAAAACAACCGTCAGGACAGGAGGAACAACTGTCAGGACAGGAGGACAACTGTTAGGACAGGAGAAACAACTGTCAGGACAGGAGAAACAACTGTCAGGACAGGAGAAACAACTGTCAGGACAGGAGGACAACTGTTAGGACAGGAGAAACAACTGTCAGGACAGGAGGACAACTGTCTGGACAGGAGGACAACTGTCAGGACAGGAGGACAACTGTCAGGACAGGAGAAACAACCGTCAGGACAGGAGGAACAACTGTCAGGACAGGAGGACAACTGTTAGGACAGGAGAAACAACCGTCAGGACAGGAGAAACAACTGTCAGGACAGGAGAAACAACTGTCAGGACAGGAGAAACAACTGTCAGGACAGGAAAAAACAACCGTCAGGACAGGAAAAAACAACCGTCAGGACAGGAGGAACAACTGTCAGGACAGGAGGAACAACTGTCAGGACAGGAGAAACAACTGTTAGGACAGGAGAAACAACTGTCAGGACAGGAGAAACAACTGTCAGGACAGGAGGACAACTGTTAGGACAGGAGAAACAACTGTTAGGACAGGAGAAACAACTGTCAGGACAGGAGGACAACTGTCTGGACAGGAGGACAACTGTCAGGACAGGAGAAACAACTGTCAGGACAGGAGGACAACTGTCAGGACAGGAGAAACAACTGTCAGGACAGGAGAAACAACTGTCAGGACAGGAGGAACAACTGTCAGGACAGGAGGAACAACTGTCAGGACAGGAGGAACAACTGTCAGGACAGGAGAAACAACTGTCAGGACAGGAGAAACAACTGTCAGGACAGGAGAAACAACTGTCAGGACAGGAGAAACAACTGTCAGGACAGGAGAAACAACTGTCAGGACAGGAGGAACAACTGTCAGGACAGGAGAAACAACTGTCAGGACAGGAGAAACAACCGTCAGGACAGGAGAAACAACCGTCAGGACAGGAGAAACAACCGTCAGGACAGGAGAAACAACCGTCAGGACAGGAGAAACAACTGTCAGGACAGGAGGACAACTGTTAGGACAGGAGAAACAACTGTCAGGACAGGAGGACAACTGTCAGGACAGGAGGACAACTGTCAGGACAGGAGAAACAACCGTCAGGACAGGAGGAACAACTGTCAGGACAGGAGGACAACTGTTAGGACAGGAGAAACAACCGTCAGGACAGGAGAAACAACTGTCAGGACAGGATAAACAACTGTCAGGACAGGAGAAACAACTGTCAGGACAGGAAAAAACAACCGTCAGGACAGGAAAAAACAACCGTCAGGACAGGAGGAACAACTGTCAGGACAGGAGAAACAACTGTCAGGACAGGAGAAACAACTGTCAGGACAGGAGAAACAACTGTCAGGACAGGAGAAACAACTGTCTAGACAGGAGAAACAACTGTCTAGACAGGAGAAACAACTGTCAGGACAGGAAAAAACAACCGTCAGGACAGGAGGAACAACTGTCAGGACAGGAGGACAACTGTTAGGACAGGAGAAACAATTGTCAGGACAGGAGGACAACTGTCAGGACAGGAGGACAACTGTTAGGACAGGAGAAACAACTGTCAGGACAGGAGGACAACTGTCAGGACAGGAGAAACAACTGTCAGGACAGGAGAAACAACTGTCAGGACAGGAGGAACAACTGTCAGGACAGGAGAAACAACTGTCAGGACAGGAGGACAACTGTCAGGACAGGAGAAACAACTGTCAGGACAGGAGGAACAACCGTCAGGACAGGAGAAACAACCGTCAGGACAGGAGAAACAACCGTCAGGACAGGAGAAACAACCGTCAGGACAGGAGAAACAACTGTCAGGACAGGAGAAACAACTGTCAGGACAGGAGAAACAACTGTCAGGACAGGAGAAACAACCGTCAGGACAGGAGAAACAACTGTCAGGACAGGAGAAACAACTGTCAGGACAGGAGGACAACTGTTAGGACAGGAAAACAACTGTCAGGACAGGAGAAACAACTGTCAGGACAGGAGAAACAACTGTCAGGACAGGAGGACAACTGTTAGGACAGGAGAAACCACTGTCAGGACAGGAGAAACAACCGTCAGGACAGGAAAACAACTGTCAGGACAGGAGAAACAACTGTCAGGACAGGAGGACAACTGTTAGGACAGGAGAAACAACTGTCGGGACAGGAGGACAACTGTTAGGACAGGAGAAACAACTGTCAGGACAGGAGGACAACTGTTAGGACAGGAGAAACAACTGTCAGGACAGGAGGACAACTGTCAGGACAGGAGCACAACTGTCAGGACAGGAGAAACAACTGTCAGGACAGGAGAAACAACTGTCAGGACAGGAGGACAACTGTTAGGACAGGAGTAACAACTGTCAGGACAGGAGGACAACTGTTAGGACAGGAAAAACAACTGTCAGGACAGGAGAAACAACTGTCAGGACAGGAGAAACAACAGCCAGGACAGGAGCAACAATCTGGCCATTGAGCAATAAAGCAGTGACAAAATATGAATACAGGAGAAACAACTGTCAGGACAGGAGGACAACTGTTAGGACAGGAGGACAACTGTCAGGACAGGAGAAACAACTGTCAGGACAGGAGAAACAACTGTCAGGACAGGAGAAACAACTGTCAGGACAGGAGAAACAACTGTCAGGACAGGAGAAACAACTGTCAGGACAGGAGGACAACTGTTAGGACAGGAGAAACAACTGTCGGGACAGGAGGACAACTGTTAGGACAGGAGAAACAACTGTCAGGACAGGAGCAACAATCTGGCCATTGAGCAATAAAGCAGTGACAAAACATGAATACTATATTTTAATGTGAACTTTTCTGGTGCATTTTCCTTTCCACTCCAGTAGGGTTTTCTCATTGGAAACCATTGGAACCAAATTACTTGTCAGCCTAATTACACTATATATATACAAAAGTATGTGGACGCCCCTTCAAATTAGTGGATTCGGTTATTTCAGCCACACCGTTGCTGACAGGTGTATCTCCATAGACAAACATTGGCAGTAAAATGCCCTGACTGAAGAGCTCAGTGACTTTCAACGTGGCACCGTCATAGGATGCCACCTTTTCAGTTCGTCAAATTTCTGCCCTGCTAGAGCTGCTCCGGTCAACTGTAAGTGCTGTTATTGTGAAGTGGAAATGTCTCAGCTGCGAAGTGGTAGGCCACACAAGCTCATAGAACGGGACTGGCGAGTGCTGAAGCGCATAGCCCATAAAAATCATCTGTCCTCGGTTGCAACACTCACTACCGTGTTCCAAACTGCCTCTGGAAGCAACATCTGCACAATAACTGTTCGTCGGGAGCTTCATGAAATGGGCTTCCATGGCCGAGCAGACGCACACAAGCCTAAGATCACCATGCGCAATGCCAAGCGTTGGTTGGAGTGGTGTAAAGCTTGCCGCCATTGGATTCTGGAGCTGTGGAAACGCGTTCTCTGGGGTGATGAATCACGCTTCACCATCTGGCAGTCCGACGGACAACTCTGGGTTTGGCGGATGCCAGGAGAACGCTACCTGCCCGAATGCATAGTGTCAACTGTAAAGTTTGGTGGAGGAGGTTCATGGTTCAGGCTAGGCCCCTTAGTTCCAGTGAATGGAAATCTAACTCTACAGCATGCAATGACATTATAGACGATTCTGTGCTTCCAACTTTGTGGAAACAGTTTGGGGAAGGCCCTTTACTGTTTCAGCATGACAATGCCCCTGTGCACAAAGCGAGGCCCATACAGAAATGGTTTGTCGAGATTGGTGTGGAAGAACTTGACTAGTGTCGTGTCTTGACTATCATTAATGTGTTTGACTATTATTTTCTAAACTAATTACATATCACGTCAAATCATTACGCAATTAAATTACTCATGTAGCAATTAATTAAGTAGTAATTTGGGGCACCACAGAAAAAGTTATTTAACGAGTTACTATCTCCCTACTAAACTCTAAAGATATGAATATCTCTTATATTAGTCAAAGTCAATTCATTCATTCTTATTTACCTTCAGTCTCATTGTGAATGTCGCAAAATCCTTGGATATCTGCACGAACCCTAGCATAAATGAAGAATCAGCGATATACAAATTGGCTTAATTATTTATTTACTAACTAAATAATCACACAGAATTACATAAACACACAAACAGAATAGCTTACACACTGATTACTACATCATGCAATGAAAAGTCCCTAGTGGACTAAACACGATATGACGGCTTGGTAGACAATGGAAAGGGGTAGGGACAGATAAAGAGTGGGAAAGACAGAATGGACCCACTATATACAGTTGATAACTATGCTCATGGAAATGCTAATACTTTGCAAATGAACGGCCGCTTATTCGAAATAATTGCAATGTACATATTTACGCTTGTATGTCTTGTCGTCTCTCTCTGTTGAAATCGCCCGGTCCATTTACTCTGGAGAGTAATTCATCAGAAGTCTCTGGTTGTGTTCCCCAGAGATCAAATCAAATAAAATGTATTTATATAGCCCTTCTTACATCAGCTGATATATGTAAGTGCTGTACAGAAACCCAGCCTAAAACCCCAAACAGCAAGCAATGCAGGTGTAGAAGCACGGTGGCTAGAAAAAACTCCCTAGAAATACCAAAACCTAGGAAGAAACCTAGAGAGGAACCAGGCTATGAGGGGTGGTCAGTCCTCTTCTGGCTTTGCCGGGTGGAGATTAAAACAGAACATGGCCAGGTTCATAAATGACCAGCATGGTCAAATAATAGTAATCACAGTGAACAGGTCAGGGTTCCATAGCCGCAGGCAGAACAGTTGAAACTGGAGTAGCAGCACGGCCAGGTGGGCTGGGGACAACAAGGAGTCATCATGCCAGGTAGTCCTGAGGCATGGTCCTAGGGCTCAGGTCCTCCTCCGAGAGAGAGAAAGAAAGAGAGAATTAGAGAGAGCATACTTAAATTCACACAGGACAGCTGATAAGACAGGAGAAGTACTCCAGATATAACAGACTGACCCTAGCCCCCCGACACATAAACTACTGCAGCGTAAATACTGGAGGCTGAGACAGGAGATGTCAGGAGACACTGTGGCCCCGTCTGATGATACCCCCGGACAGGGCCAAACAGGCAGGATATAACTCCACCCACTTTGCCAAAGCACAGCCCCCACACCACTAGAGGGCTATCTTCAACCACCAACTTACCATCCTGAGACAAGGCCGAGTATAGCCCACAAAGATCTCCGCCACGGCACAACCCAAGGGGGGGTGCCAACCCAGACAGGAAGACCACGTCAGTGACTCAACCCACTCAAGTGACGCACCCCTCCTAGGGACGGCATGGAAGAGCACCAGTAAGCCAGTGGCTCAGCCCCTGTAATAGGGTTAGAGGCAGAGAATCCCAGTGGAGAGAGGGGAACCGGCCAGGCAGAGACAGTAAGGGCGGTTCGTTGCTCCAGTACCTTTCCGTTCACCTTCACACTCCTGGGCCAGACTACACTCAATCATAGGACCTACTGAAGAGATGAGTTTTCAATAAAGACTTAAAGGTTGAGACCGAGTCTGCGTCTCTCACATGGGTAGGCAGACCATTCCATAACAATGGAGCTCTATAGGAGAAGGCCCTGCCTCCAGCTGTTTGCTTAGAAATTCTAGGGACAATTAGGAGGCCTGCGTCTTGTGACCGTAGCGTACGTGTAGGTATGTACGGCAGGACCAAATCGGAAAGATAGGTAGGAGCAAGCCCATGTAATGCTTTGTAGGTTAGCAGTAAAACCTTGAAATCAGCCCTTGCCTTAACAGGAAGCCAGTGTAGGGAGGCTAGCACTGGAGTAATATGATCACATTTTTTGGTTCTAGTCAGGATTCTAGCAGCCGTATTTAGCACTAACTGAAGTTTATTTAGTGCTTTATCCGGGTAGCCGGAAAGTATAGCATTGCAGTAGTCTAACCTAGAAGTGACAAAAGCATGGATACATTTTTCTGCATCATTTTTGGACAGAAAGTTTCTGATTTTTGCAATATTACGTAGATGGAAAAAAGCTTTCCTTGAAACAGTCTTGATATGTTCGTCAAAAGAGAGATCAGGGTCCAGAGTAACGCCGAGGTCCTTCAGTTTTATTTGAGACGACTGTACAACCATCAAGATTCATTGTCAGATTCGACAGAAGATCTCTTTGTTTCTTGCGACCTAGAATAAGCATCTCTGTTTTGTACGAGTTTAAAAGTAGAAAGTTTGCAGCCATCCACTTCCTTATGTCTGAAACACAGGCTTCCAGCAAGGGCAATTTTGGGGCTTCACCATGTTTAATTGAAATGTACAGCTGTGTGTCATCCACATAGCAGTGAAAGTTAACATTATGTTTTCGAATGACATCCCCAAGAGGTAAAATATATAGTGAAAACAATAGTGGTCCTAAACGGAACCTTGAGGAACACCGAAATTTACAGTTGATTTGTCAGAGGACAAACCATTCACAGAGACAAACTGATATCTTTCCGACAGATAAGATCTAAACCAGGCCAGAATTTGTCCATGTAGACCAATTTGGGTTTCCAATCTCTCCAAAAGAATGTGGTGATCGATGGTATCAAAAGGTCTAGGAGCACAAGGACAGATGCAGAGCCTCGGTCTGACGCCATTAAAATGTCAAGTGCAGTCTCAGTGCTATGATGGGGACTAAAACCAGACTGAAGCATTTTGTATACATTGTTTATCTTCAGGAAGGCAGTGAGTTACTGCGCAACAGCTTTTTCAATTTTTTTTGAGAGGAATGGGAGATTCGATATAGGCTGATAGTTTAAAAAAAATATTTTCTGGGTCGTTTGGCTTTTTCAAGAGAGGCTTTATTTCTGCCACTTTTAGTGAGTTTTGTACACATCCGGTGGATAGAGAGACGTTTATTATGTTCAACATAGGAGGGCCAGGAAGCAGCTCTTTCAGTAGTTTAGTTGGAATAGGGTCCAGTATGCAGCTTGAAGGTTTAGAGGCCATGATTATTTTCATCAATGTGTCAAGAGATATTGTATTAAAAAACTTGAGTGTCTCCCTTGATCCTAGGTCCTGGCAGAGTTGTGCAGACTCAGGACAACTGAGCTTTGGAGGAATACGCAGATTTAAAGAGGAGTCCGTAATTTGCTTTCTAATGATCATGATCTTTTCCTCAAAGAAGTTCATGAATGTATTACTGCTGAAGTGAAAGCCATCCTCTCTTGATGAATGCTGCTTTTTAGTTAGCTTTGCGACAGTATCAAAAATAAATGTTGGATTGTTCTTATTTTCCTGAATTAAGTTGGAAAAATAGGATGATTGAGCAGCAGTGAGGGCTCTTCAATACTGCACGGTACTGTCTTTCCAAGCTAGTCGGAAGACTTCCATTTTGGTGTGGCGCCATTTCCGTTCCTATTTTCTGGAAGCTTGCTTCAGAGCTCGGGTATTTTCTGTATACCAGGGAGCTAGTTTCTTATGATAAATGTTTTTAGTTTTTAGGGGTGCAACTGCATGTAGGGTATTGTGCAAGGTTAAATTGAGTTCCTCAGTTAGGTGGTTAACTGATTTTTGTCCTCTGATGTCCTTGGGTAGGCAGAGGGAGTCTGGAAGGGCATCAAGGAATCTTTGGGTTGTCTGAGAATTTATAGCATGACTTTTGATGCTCCTTGGTTGGGGTCTGAGCAGATTATTTGTTGCGACTGCAAACGTAATAAAATGGTGGTCCGATAATCCAGGATTATTAGGAAAAACATTAAGATCCACAACATTTATTCCATGGAACAAAACTAGGTCCAGAGTATGACTGTGGCAGTGAGTAGGTCTGGAGACATGTTGGACAAAACCCACTGAGTCGATGATGGCTCCGAAAGCCTTTTGGAGTGGGTCTGTGGACTTTTCCATGTGAATATTAAAGTCACCAAAAATTAGAATATTATCTGCTATGACTACAAGGTCCGATAAGAATTCAGGGAACTCAGTGAGGAACGCTGTATATGGCCCAGGAGGCCTGTAAACAGTAGCTGTAAAAAGTGATTGAGTAGGCTGCATAGATTTCATGACTAGAAGCTCAAAAGACGAAAACGTCATTTTTTCTTTTTGTAAATTGAAATTTGCTATCGTAAATGTTAGCTACACCTCCGCCTTTGCGGGATGTGCGGGGGTTATGGTCACTAGTGTAACCAGGAGGTGAGGCCTCATTTAACACAGTAAATTAATCAGGCTTAAGCCATGTTTCAGTCAGGCCAATCACATCAAGATTATGATCAGTGATTAGTTCATTGACTATAACTGCCTTTGAAGTGAGGGATCTAACATTAAGTAGCCCTATTTTGAGATGTGAGGTATCACGAACTCTTTCAATAATGGCAGAAATGGAGGTGGTCTTTATTCTAGTGAGATTGCTAAGGCGAACACCGCCATTTAGTTTTGCCCAACCTAGGTCGAGGCACAGACACGGTCTGAATGGGGATAGCTGAGCTGACTACACTGTGCTAGTGTGCTAGTGGCAGACTGCACTAAGCTGGCAGGCTGGCTAATAGCCTGCTGCCTGGCCTGAACCCTATTTCATTGTGGAGCTCGGAGAGTTAGAGCCCTGTCTGTGTTCGTAGATAAGATGAGAGCACCCCTCCAGCTAGGATGGAGTCCGTCACTCCCCAACAGGCCAGGCTTGGTCCTGTTTGTGGGTGAGTCCCAGAAAGAGGGCCAATTATCTACAAATTCTATCTTTTGGGAAGGGCAGAAAACAGTTTTGAACCAGCGATTGAGTTGTGAGACTCTGCTATAGAACTCATCACTCCTCCTAACTGGGAGGGGGCCAGAGACAATTACTCGATGCCGACACATCTTTCTAGCTGATTTACACGCTGAAGCTATGTTGCGCTTGGTGACCTCTGACTGTTTCATCCTAACATCGTTGGTGCCGACGTGGATAACAATATCTCTATACTCTCTACACTCGCCAGTTTTAGCTTTAGCCAGCACCATCTTCAGATTAGTCTTAACGTCGGTAGCCCTGTCCCCTGGTAAACAGTGTATGATCACTGGATGATTCGTTTTAAGTCTAATACTGCGGGTAATGGAGTCGCCAATGACTAGGGTTTTCAATTTGTCAGAGCTAATGGTGGGAGGCTTCGGCGTCTCAGACCCCATAACGGGAGGAGTAGAGACCAGAGAAGGCTCGGCCTCTGACTCCGACGCGCTGCTTAATGGGGAGAACCGGTTGAAAGTTTCTGTCGGCTGAATGAGCGACACCGGTTGAACATTCCTACAGCATTTCCCTCCAGAAGCCATGAGAAAGTTGTCCGGCTGTGGGGACTGTGCGAGGGGATTTATACTACTATCTGTACTTACTGGTGGCACAGACGCTGTTTCATCCTTTCCTACACTGAATTTACCCTTGACTAACGATTGCATCTGAAGCTGGGCTTGCAGCACAGCTATCCTTGCCGTAAGGCGATCGTTCTCCTGTATATTATGAGTACAGCGACTGCAATTAGAAGGCATCATGTTAATGTTACTACTTAGTTTCGGCTGTTGGAGGTCCTGATGAACCATGTCCAGATAAAGCGTCCGGAGTGAAAAAGTTGAATGAAAAAAAGTTGAGTGAGGGAAAAACAAAAAATATAAACGG
Organism: Salvelinus namaycush; assembly: GCF_016432855.1. NCBI lineage: Eukaryota > Metazoa > Chordata > Actinopteri > Salmoniformes > Salmonidae > Salvelinus > Salvelinus namaycush. Next base: position 13,602,090 of record NC_052329.1, read on the forward strand.
TAATTAAAAAGTAAAACCGTAAAGTAAGGTTAGCAACAAAATGCACAGCAGCACGTAAATAAGTCTGCAAGTTGTAACCGGAAATTGAAAGATCAAAGTCAAAGATCAAAGTCTTTCGTAGTCGTAGCTCTGTTATAATGGGTATGTCAGACGTATCAATTGTCGTTTGATAGGGAAATGTTTTTAGAATGGATCTTTCAGAGTACCACCCGATGGTTCTTGGTCGAGCTTATACTAAAGTACTTAAACAGCTGCAGACTGAATGTTCCTGTGTAGCCTTCATCTTCTTCACTCGAGAAAGTTTCAGAATTTCAAACCATTTTGTACCTTTTAGCTCACGCTGTCCGTGTACTGGTCTTGTAGAGTCTAACCATTTGTGACGTCCGGTTCACACCGTCCGTCCAGCTTGGTCTATAGTTTTAAACCATTTCTCAGCCATGTAGCCACCGCTTCATGCTGTCTGTGTCACGTTCCTGACCTATTTCTGTTAGTTTGTTGTATGTGTTAGTTGGTCAGGACGTGAGTTTGGGTGGGCATTCTATGTTTTCTGTTTCTATGTTGGTTTAAGGGTTGCCTGGTATGGCTCTTAATTAGAGGCAGGTGTTTTGCGTTCCTCTAATTGAGAGTCATATTTAGGTAGGTTGTTTCACAGTGTTCGTTGTGGGTGGTTGTCTCCTGTGTCAGTGTTTGTCGCACCATACGGGACTGTTCGGTTTGTTTGTAAGTTCGGTCTTTTGTGTAGTCATTTTCCTGTTCGTGAGTTCTGCGTTTTATGTATGTTCGCATGTCCAGGTTTGTCTACTCCGTTTTGTTGTTTTGTTAGTTTATAGTCAAGTTCGTATTTTCGTCTTTTCTGTAATAAATATGTCATCACAACCCGCTGCGCCTTGGTTCAATCACTACTCCTCCTCTTCGGTTGAAGAGGAGGAGAACTACCGTTACAGTCTGGTCTATAGAGATGTTCTTCTTCTCTGTTGAAAGTTTCAGAGTGCCTAACCATTTCGTACCTTCCAGCTCACACTGTCGGTCCCGCTGGTCTCTAGAGACTGCGTCCTCACGTTCTCTGGTCTAATGTTAATTGTTCACGAGGGGTTTTATGCACTCTGGAAAAAGGGGCGTTACATGACGCCGACATAATGTCTGTGCTCACGTGGGTGTGGTCACTGACTCGTTAAGACTTCATATAAAAAACTATTCTCTCATTTAGAAGGCTAACATCACATCTTCTCACAAATAGTAGTCAGAGAGGGGGGGGGGGGGGGGGATCTGGGGCCTATGATCCTCACCCAAAAGGGCAAGTCATGACACTGGCCTGCACAGAGCCCTGACCTCAACCCCATTGAACACCTTTGGGATGAATTGGAACGTCGACTGCAAGCCAGGCCTAAACACCTAACATCAGTGCCCAACCTCACTACTGCTCTTGTGGCCGAATGGAAGCAATGTTCCAACATCTAGTGGAAATCCTTCCTAGAAGAGTGGAGACTGTTATAGCAGCAATTTGTGGTCATGTAGTGTATCTCATTATCATCACTCAAATCTTTATCTCATGAAAACAGAATTATTGTAACGCTCTATGTAATGCCCCCGCTCACACACACACACACACACACACACACACACACACACACACACACACACACACACACACACACACACACACACACACACACACACACTTTTTGTTTGTAAAATACTACAAAAAAAATATCTTGACAAAATGTTACTCTTGTGTAGAGAATATATTGGTGTCTCAGTGTTTATCTCAAATTACTTGCTGACTTTGGTCAGAATAGAGAGAATCAAAGTTAAGTTCCCATCCACTTTCTCATCAAAACTAGCTTGATGCTTGCTTGATGATATTTGTCTCAGAATGACCCCATCTAAAGTGTGATTACATTTTGTCTGCCATGGAGAGGAAAGAGGTCGGGATAGCATCTGTAGGGATGGAGAGAAAGTGGAGAAGAGGAGGAGATGTTAGGGGTGGCCTGGGGGAGTCCTCATAGACAGCACATCATTCAGTCTTGGACCAGACTACACTGCTCTCTATTCACTCAGCACCTGGAAACTAGCTCTGCAAATACACTATAGACAATATACACCCATAGTATGTGTGCTGTAGATATACACACTTTGTGCATTTCTAAGATTAAAGACAGATACATTATTACAAATCCTTATGGTGCTTTCCTGTCCCAATCTAGTATGTCCCAATCTGAGTTTTACATTAGCCATACTGTTTACCAGTTGCTAACCACTCCACGGTCACTCAGCAAACCATTTGATCCCTCTTGTGCATTCTTTCTCACCAACCGTTTCCATAGATAACAGGGACACAAAAAGGCTTCCCAGGCGACCCCTGCAGAATCCTCATTGTGGTAATTAATGGCGTACACACTGTGTGGTTTTGAGGTGGGCCAGAGACGCTTTCATATGCATAATCCTGAGTTGACAGGGTTATGGCTGGTGTGAGCCCCTCCCTCCTCCACAGGCCATACACTAGGATCCACAGGGGACATACAGGGGCTACAGTGGTCTCAGTCCTTTAAACCATCCCTGGGTGATCATTGTCTCTGTCTGTCTCATTGTCTCTGCTAGGCCTTGACCCTGGGCTGACCCCTTTCAGTTATTCTCATAGTCAAATGACACACCACTTTTACTCAGGAATTCTTCATTTCTGGTCTGGGCTTTGAAAGGTCTAAGTAGGTATGATGTTGGGGTTGGTACATTGGAGTACAGTATTTGTGTTTATGATTTGTGTAAGACGGAACATATGTAGTCTAATGGCTGTCATTTGAGTTACTATCTTTCATTTGCACATTTGTCTATCAAGACAGGTAAACCTATCTGTTTTGCTCACGTGCTTTTCTTTCGCTCTCTCTCTCTCCCTCCGTCTCTCTCTCTCCCTCCGTCCGTCCCTCCCTCTCCTTTCTCCCTCCATCCCTCTCTCTATCCCTTCATCTCTCTCTCTCTCTCCGTTCCTCTCTCACTCTCTCCCTCTCATCCAGCGGTGTGTGCTCTTTGTGTGTGTGTTTCCTATCTCCAGGCTTGATTAAAAGTCCATTAGCGATGCATGGCCCTGGGTAAAACACAGAAAGTGTAATCAAAATGGAAATGAGAGAGACAGTGTGGAGAGGAGGGGTGTGGAGAGAGATGAAGCGAGCAGCGACTGTCTTCACCACAAAGTACACTTTTCCACATTTTCTCTTTTGCGTCTATTTTTTTGTAATACAGTAAGGCAGACATGATTGAACTGAGGCCCAGCATAATGAGTTGACAGCTGTGATTGGGCTCTGCACAAAGCAAATAGATAGAGAGGAAGAAAGAAGTGAAAGAGAACATGACGGTGTGTTTGGTTTTCAGTTAGCAGCTATAAATATCCCCATCCAACATCTTTCCTCTCTTTAGTTTGCTTTATGTAAATCAATTCTTGTCAACCTACCTACACTTTAAGCAGAAAAATATTTGTCACAAAGAAAATGTTGACAGTGTTGTTGCTAATGACAGCCTGATTCATCACTTCCTGTCAGACAGCGTGAAGGAACTCATCAAACTGCAAACAAGCATCCCTGCAGTTAACAAGCTCAGGGCCTGAAGTCAGACTCCACATACACAATCATCATTTAAACACCATCCATCACCTCCACTGTCTAGGCCAAACCACTGCTGCCAATACACAACAAGATAACAATGACACAGCAGCCAGCTCCTCCATTCACATCAACTACCTGCTCCACCTCGTTTGTCAGCCTAAGCAATGAGAAACAATGAGAAGCACAAGGGCAATAGCAAAGGCAATCAGGCTGACTGGGCTGCCACGTTTCACTGTGCATGATGTGCTCTACAGCTGATCATTGCTGTTTCGGGGAGAAAGGGATTATAAGTAGCAAAAATGTGTTTTGCAAAGTTTCTTAAGCTCTATTTAGAGCAGTATGATCGGTGAGTGCTGGGCACTGGGTTGAGGCTATCAGCTACAAAGAGATCCTATTGTCCAGCGCCCTGTGGCCAGGTCCATGTAGAGTGGAGACTGACCCAGAAAACAGGCTGCTCTTTTGGTGTTAGACTGTGGAGATGACGGCTGCGGGGATGAGAGTCTGGGGGACGACAGGCTGGGGGGTGAGAGGATGGGGGATGATGGCTGGGGGGATGAAAGGTTGGGGCATGAGAGGCTGGGGGATGAGGGCTGGGGGGATGAGAGGTTGGGGGATGAGAGGCTGGGGTACGAGGGCTGGGGACGAGAGGCTGGGGGATGAGAGGCTGGGGGGATGAGTGCTGTGGGGATGAGAGGCTGGGGGATGAGAGGATGGGGGACGAGGGGTTGGCCGGGGGTGGCCGGGGAGGAGCAGGCATGTCTTTGTATCTGTTTGAGAGCAATCGGTTATCAGCACATGGGCCATAGTAATTAGCCAACAGGGGAGATGAGATATGGCACAGCTCTGTGACTGGAGGGGTTGGAGGTGGGGCAGTGAGGGGTCCAGAGGGCTCCTGTGTTTTTGTCCAAGAGCCCTGGGGCAGCTGGGTACACCACCTGTTAATTAACTCTGAAGTGGCCTTTAATTGGAGCCTGGCTTTGGACCACCCATAGAACGACTGAGAGGAGGCCAAAAAAGAAAACAGGTGCACTACAGAGTTAGCAGGACGAGACCGAAAGCACAGGGAAATGGACAATATGAGAATCAAGAACCTCTTGAAATGAAAGACCTACTGTACCCTGTTTTAAACAGTCAATGTGTCTGGGTGACAGTGCTCTCTATAGGTAGTGAAATCACCTCTGGGTCTCTGCTGCTGTATGGGGCTTTCTCTTGCATATTCCTGGGGAAAATATCGTTATATAACCCTTTACTGGTGTTATGTTGATTTGAAACTGTTTCATTTTTAAGGTCAAAGATGGTTAATGCTATTTAAAACAGATTGAACAAATGATTTGTTATGTTTTTTTAATTAGGTTATAAATGCCACCCATGTCTTTTGCTGCATTCACTGTCATTTACCAAATGAAGATTTGCCAGAGGCAGGGTGTAATTAATCTGCTTTAGAAGTGTTGATGACAACGCAACAACAACGTCAGAGATCTTGTTTATCCTGGAACTGGTGTCATAATGCAGTGTTTCCCAACCCTGGTCCTCGAGTACCTCTAACAGTACACAGCTTCGTTGTAGCCCTTGAGAAACACACCTCATTCAACTCATTGAGGGCTTGATGATTCGTTGACAAGTTGAATCACGTGTGATTGTCCAAGGTTACAATAAAAATGTGTAATGTTGGGGATACTGGAGGACCAGGTTTGGGAAACACTGTCATTATGTGTCAAAATCTAAATCAGACAGACAGACAAGGAAACTCGTTCTGTTTTCCTGGATGTCTGTGTTCCATTCTGTGTTGAACATGCTTCAGAATCTTATCTGTGTTCCATTCTGTGTTGAGCCTGCTTCCGAACCTTGTCTATTTTCCATTCTGTGTTGAGCCGTATCTGTGTATATATGTGCGTGGTTCTGTGTGTGTTGTTGCCTCCCCTCCTCTCTCCAGTAGTGTTGTCAGTTGGAGCAGAGCAGAGACACTTGTTTGCGTAAACAGTAACACAGCGCAGAGAGAGAGAAGTGTCTGATAATAGGATGGTCCCAGCATGGGGCCTTTAAACTGTCCCAGCGTTGCTCTAACTACAACACTACAGGACCGGTAGGGAGCAGGACCACTCCATTCATGTGGAACGCCTCTCCAACATGTCTCTCGTATGTTGTTTTCTTGTCGCCAATTTGTCAAAACTGTTTTGAAGCCTTGTCATACTGTGCTGTATATATCGTGTTATTCAAAATGCTATGTTTCTTAATGCTGCCAGACTTCTGTAGAAATAACTAAGACAAAGGGAATAGGGGTCATACTGTTACACAGTCTAGTGATCCAAGGTGCTCTCCAATGATCTATTCAGTCACCCCGTCTGCTATTTTTCCCCACTGATGCCAGATCCTATTGAGGATACAGACACTTCCGACAGACTGCCTTTCAGTCAGCTGGATGGTTTAGACCTCCTTTCATTACCCCCCCACCCCCACCTCCCCCCAGCCCAAATTAACCCCCTGTCAGCGGCCCACAATGAGAGTGGGCATGTCCCAGGCTGATTTATCCCACGCCTACCCATCATGAGGGCACAGTGGCCCCCAACGGCCCCCATCTCCCCCATTAGCCATACGCCCAGCCCTCTTGGCCTCCCTCACCCCCTCCCCTCTCTCCTCCCCCCATCTGTCCCACCCTCACACAGCCTGTCACACAGCCAAAACCTGTCACCCTGTCTGCTGAAGAGACAGTCAGCCACAATACTGATGTGATGGGAGAGGGACCACAATCAAAAGGACTGATTAGGAGTTAATTGGCTGTAAAAAGAAGTTTCAGCATCAGTATGTGTGTCTGTGCGTGTGTGAGTGTGTGTGAGTGTGTAGGTGTGTGTATGGTGGGGTCCTGAGTCAGGGTAGGAGTGCCCTAACCCTCCCTACTCTGCCCTGCCCATATGGTCCCACAGGAGTGCAGCCAGTCATGGCTTTTGGGAGGATAGAGGGACTCCCATTCTGCACACACACCACAACCACCACAACGCAGCATGGGGACACACCAATCGAGATCCTAGGAGATAGACAACACTTCAGTCTCACAGCTCTCTCCCATTGAGGCTGACAGCATCCTCTGACTGAACTATAAAAGACAGCTGATTGACACACTGTGGCACTACTGTCCAGGTTTATAAGTGTCTCAGTCAGAGTCTCACTGGATATTATTTTGAAGACTGTTGGATCTTGGATACAGCCAGGGATGTGGGTGGGTGGTCTCTCCCACGGAGGGTATAGGGTGGGTGGGCAGTGGCACCCTCTGAGCCTGGCACTGCTGAGTGTGTGGTGCTGCCTGTGCCAGATGGGCATAGGGTCATGGGCACTGGCCGTGTCCGGTGATGAGAGTGTGCCAGTGGTCTCAGTCCCTGTGGTGTTATTTCCGACAGACACGGGCGCGGCCACTCAGGAAGGGGCCAGTGAAGGGGCCACGCCGGCCCCCACCTCAGAACACGAGGATGACAACTCCCTGGGCTACACAGGTACTGATACTACTGCTGTTTCCTGTTACTATGGTCAACTATTTCTACTGTGTGTGTGTGTGTGTGTGTGTGTGTGTGTGTGTGTGTGTGTGTGTGTGTGTGTGTGTGTGTGTGTGTGTGTGTGTGTGTGTGTGTTAAGGATAGGTTGGAGCTTTGGGAAAGTGAGTTCAGGAAGGGAATTGAAATCAGTTCATGAATAATTCGGAATTCATGAATTGCTCTTCAAATCATCCCCTGCATTGACTGAGTTAAATGTTTCCAATTGCTCTGTCATGTCCAGTCGTCTTTCTCCATTTCTTATTGCTACACATACTTTTCTGTCATAGGCTCTCTTGTCTTGAGATTTCAAATGTTCTCTCTCTCTCTATCCATCCATCTGTAAGTCTTTATGCTGCTCAAAGTTGTCTTTGTGAAACGTTAGTCATGCAAAATGTGAGGTTGGAGGAAATGATTACACTGGGTGAGGCACAATGGTGATTAACGGAAGGACGTGGGTTTGAACGTTTTAATCATGATGTTATTTTCTGCATAGCAACTGTCACTTTCATTCTAAACGTGGAGTGAATAAATGGCAGATCATATGAAACATGTTATGTCACACCTGGTACTGTATATAAACCTCCTATTCCCTATAGTAATCAGAGGGATTACAATATGCATTTTATGGGAAGATTTCAGTGCAGACATCTTCTATAGGGATTAAGAATTCCCCTGTTAGCTGTATACCATGTTAATACACAGAAAACGGAGAGTAACTGAATAAAGCAAACTGCCTGTGTCTCCCTCTGAGCTCCATCCCTACATAAAGGAAACGTAATAAAACATGTTGACCATGTTGTGAATATATCAGCAGAGACTACAGAATAAGTTCACATTCATGAGTACAGAAAGAGGAGAATTGTGGGAGACGTAGGCTCGGTGTGCTGACTGGTGTCTCCCAGGGCTAGAGGGCTCTGTGGGGAGATGAGGGATAGTACAAAAGCTGAAGAACATACGCACATTCAGCTACTTACCTCAGGTGCTGGAGTTGTAGGCAAACTCATAGAAAACAGACAGGAAAATGCTGCACACTGCTGCTCATGCTCCCAGGTGATATTTATTTACAACGTTTCGACCCTTAGGTCTTCATCAGGCATCCATATCCCAGGTGGGGGTGGAAGGTCCTACAGTTGAAGTCAGAAGTTTACATACACTTGGAGTCATTAAAACTCGTTTTTCAACCACTCCATCAATTTCTTGTTAACTATAGTTTTGGCAAGTTGGTTAGGACATCTACTTTGGACATGACACAAGTAATTTTTCCAACAATTGTTTACAGACAGATTATTTCACTTATAATTCCCTGTATCACAATTCCAGTGGATCAGAAGTTTACATACACTAAGTTGACTGTGCCTTTAAACAGCTTGGAAAATTCCAGAAAATTATGTCATGGCTTTAAAAGCGTCTGATAGGCTAATTGTCATAATTTGAGTCAATTGGAGGTGTACCTGTGGATGTATTTCAAGACCTGCTTTCAAACTCAGTGTGTCTTTGCTTGACATCATGGGAAAATCAAAATAAATCAACCAAGACCTATAAAACAATTGGGAGCAGCCATCATACTGCTCAGGAAGGAGACGTGTTCTGTCTCCTAGAGATTCTTTGGTGCGAAAAGTGCAAATCAATCCCAGAACAACAGCAAAGGACCTTGTGAAGATGCTAGAGGGAACAGGTACAAAAGTATCTATATCCACAGTAAAACGACTCCTATATCAACATAACCTGAAAGGGCGATCAGCAAGGAAGAAGCCACTGCTCCAAAATCGCCATAAAAAAGCCAGACTACGGTTTGCAACTGCACATGGGAACAAAGATCTGTCACGTCCTGACAATAGAAAGCCTTTATTTTCTATGGTAGAGTAGGTCAGGGCGTGACTAGGGGGGTTAGTCTAGTTTATATTTTCTATGTGGGGTTCTAGGTTTTCTTCTATGTTGGGGTTTTGGTATGATTCCCAATTAGAGGCAGCTGGCTATCGTTGTCTCTAATTGGGGATCATACTTAAGTAGCATTTTTTCCACCTGTGGGTTATGGGATATTGTTTATGTTTAGTTGCCTGTTAGCACTGCATTGTCGTCATGGTTCGTTTATTCTTTAATTTGTTTTGTATTAAGTTTCACTTTCATTAAAATATGTGGAACTCGACATACGCTGCGCCTTGGTCCGACCCTCATAATTACGAACAACTTGACAGAATATCCCATCACACCAGGACCAAGCAGCGTGCTACATTGGGGAAAATAAGTTGGAACTGGGAGGAAATAATGGAAGGACAGGAGATCCTTCCTTGGCAGGAGTCACAGCAGACGGAAGGAGATAATGGAGAACAGCGACGACACCAGGGTTCGCGGCCACGACGCAAGCCCAAGAAGCAGCCTAAATTTTTTGGGGGGAAGCACACGGAGTGGTCGGCGACGCTGAGGGGTGAGTCAGAGACCAAGGAGGAATATTGGGACAGATTGAGCAAGGAGTGGTCGGCGAAAGTTGAGGGGAGTGAACCAGAGACTGTCAGTGAGTTGAGGGAGAATGTGGAGAGAGAAATGAGAGAGTTATTGAATTGGTGGAGGATGCACGACATTTGCCCTAAGGAGCGCGTTATCGATTTAAAGCCACCTGAGTCAGCTCTCCGTACTCATCCTGAGAAGTGTGTTAAAGTTCTGGTACAAGTGATGCCGGCTATACGCACCAGGTCTCCAGTACGCCTTCACAGCCCAGTACGTCCTGTGCCAACTCCTCGTACTCACCGGTTGAAGAGTGTCATCGTTCCGGTACAATGTGTGCCGGTTCTACGCACCGTGTCTCCAGTGCGCCTCTACAGCCCGGTACGTCCTGTGCCAGCTGTGTTATTGAACCGGTACCATTGATGCCGGCTATACGCATCAGGTCTCCAGTACGTCTCCACAGTCCGGTACGTCCTGTGCCTGCTCCTCGCACTCTCCCTCAAGTGCGTCTTCCCAGTCAGGTACGTCCTGTGCCTGCTCCTCGCACTCTCCCTCAAGTGCGTGTCCCCAGTCCGGTGCCACCTGTACCGGCCCCACGCATCAGGCCTCCAGTGCCCCTCCCCAGTCCAGTACGTCCTGTGCCTTCTCCCCGCACTCGCCCTGAAGTGTGTGTCACTAGTCCGGTGCCACCTGTACCGGCCCCACGCATCAGGCCTCCAGTGCGCCTCCCCAGTCCAGTACGTCCTATTCCTGCTCCTCGCACTCTTCCTCAAGTGTGCCTTCCCAGTCAGGTACGTCCTGTGCCTGCTCCTCGCACTCGCCCTGAAGTGCGTGTCACCAGTCTGGCGCCACCTGTGCCGGCTACACGCATCAGGCCTCCAGTGCGCTTCCCCAGTCCAGAGCTTCCGGCGACGTTCACCAGTCCAGAGCTTCCGGCGACGTTCACCAGTCCAGAGCTTCCGGCGACGTTCCCCAGTCCAGAGCTTCCGGCGACTTTCCCCAGTCCAGAGCTTCCGGCGACGTTCCCCAGTCCAGAGCTTCCGGCGACGTTCCCCAGTCCAGAGCTTCCGGCGATGTTCCCCAGTCCAGAGCTTCCGGCGACGATTCCCAGTCTTGAACCTCCAACAACGTTCCACAGTCCGGAACCTCCTGAGACGGTCCACAGTCCCAGACCTCTTGAGACGGTCCACAGTCCGGAACCTCTTGAGACGGTCCACGGTCCGGAACCTCTTGAGACGGTCCACGGTCCGGAACCTCTTGAGACGGTCCATGGTCCGGAACCTCTTGAGACGGTCCACGGTCCGGAACCTCTTGAGATGGTCTACGGTCCGGAACCTCCTGAGACGGTCCACGGTCCGGAACCTCTTGAGATGGTCTACGGTCCGGAACCTCCTGAGACGGTCCACGGTCCGGAACCTCCAACTCCATGGCCGGTACCTTCCCCTGCGCCGATGCGCAGTCTGAGCACGGCGTCCAGTTCAGCTCCAAGGCCAGAGTCTTATTCTGCGTTGATGCCCAGTCCAGGCACAGTGGTCAGCCTGGGTCCATGGCTGGATCTGCAGGATGAGTGGGTTCTTTGTCCCACACCAGAGCCGCCACCGACACCAGACACCCACCCTAACCCTCCCTTTTTGTTTCAGGTTTTGCGGTCGGAGTCCGCATCTTTGGGGGGGGGGGGGGGGGGGGGTACTGTCACGTCCTGACAATAGAAAGCCTTTATTTTCTATGGTAGAGTAGGTCAGGATGTGACTAGGGGGGTTAGTCTAGTTTATATTTTCTATGTGGGGTTCTAGGTTGTTTTTTCTATGTTGGGGTTTTGGTATGATTCCCAGTTAGAGGCAGCTGGCTATCGTTGTCTCTAAAAAGCATTTTTTCCACCTGTGGGTTATGGGATATTGTTTATGTTTAGTTGCCTGTTAGCACTGCATTGTCGTCACATCACTTCACACATCACTTCCTGAAACAGGAGGTAAAATTAGTAATATGAAATGGGACGAACCTGAGGGACTGAGCTAACACACACACACACACACACACACACACACACACACACACACACACACACACACACACACACACACACACACACACACACACACACACACACACACACACACAGGGACATGGTCTGGAGCAGATTACAGATGAGGCGTGTGTTTGGTTTTTTTCTGGATCTTCTTCCTGACATGAGGGGAATAGAATAGTGTCTCCACTGTGTTGTCGCTGTGTGGGAGGAGCCCTGGTTTCACAATTCCCGTGGTGATTTACTGGACCTCACAGACAGCCTCTCTCAGCTCCAGGAAATCTTCTGCAGAAACAATAAGTTCAATATGAACTGCTAGAGCCATTACCAGGGTCCATCACTGTGTGTGGTGGAGAATAGGATAGGATCCCGAGAAGGAAAGGTTTTTGTACCCCAGTCAATTTGTGGATCACTGCCAGTGTCACAGATATAATCTAAAAATGATACAGCTTGCTATATCTGTATTGCTTCACAGTTTCTGTGCTCTATCTGTATTGCCTCACAGTTTCTGTGCCTTGACATACAGTACATGTACTAGCTAAAATCCACAGTTTCTGTGCCTTGACATACAGTACATGTACTAGCTAAATTCCACAGTTTCTGTGCCTTGACATACAGTACATGTACTAGCTAAAATCCACAGTTTCTGTGCCTTGACATACAGTACATGTACTAGCTAAAATCCACAGTTTCTGTGCCTTGACATACAGAACATGTACTAGCTAAATTCCACAGTTTCTGTGCCTTGACATACAGTACATGTACTAGCTAAAATCCACAGTTTCTGTGCCTTGACATACAGAACATGGACTAGCTAAATTCCACAGTTTCTGTATTGTTGTGTCACTATTGGATTGTAACTGAATACAAATCAGAGTTATATTTTGTCCTTTAAAAATCCTGTTTTTCCTGATTTATGTGAAGATTTAATCTGGAAAAATCATATAATTTCTACCTCGCTGCATATGGGTTCATGGCCAGGGTGGGGGGCATTTAAACATGTTTGAGTGCCCCCCTCATTAATCTGCTATAATGACAGTTCCAGGAGTTCATCTTTTATCTGGCCTTTTAATCCCATCTGTGCATGGAATGAGGGAAATCGATCTGGCCCAGCCAGGGAATTGGAAATGAAGCTATTAGGTGACCTAGGTGATACTTCAGTCTGCTGCTGATAGGACAGAGTGGGCTGCAACCAAGGACTTCATTTACACACAGCCTGCCTGGGTGGGACTGCAGATTAGTTTGACAGCTGCCACTTTTAACAGAAGTAAAAATGAAGTTCACCTTGTGAAGGCCGCACAGTAAAGTATAGGATCCTTTTTGTGGTTCACTGCTTTTATTTTTGCCATTGAACCCCCTTGCGATCATTGTGTCCTTGATGGAAAAACAAGTTCATTGATTAAGAGGTAATTCTCACCATGTGGCTGAGGTAAGTGGCTGATCACAGCGGAGGACAGAGGACATTGAGCTGAATGAGAGCAGGGTGATATCTGCCCCCAGGGTCCCTTACATTACTGTGTCCCCTCAGGGGGAGGATTCATTTCACTGTGACACCACTTCATACAGGGCCCCACTGAAGTATCATGTGGTCTGACCTTTGTGTTAAGGGTCTATCAGAGTACCAAATGTGTACTCGTACGCACAGCAGTGTATTGGACCGTTGGTTTTAATACTTTTCGAATTCTCAGTACATTTCCAAAAAGTTCTCCAACTGTCAACGCATTCAAAATGAATAGTATTGGAGACACGTTGTTTGGGAATTGTGGGGAGGTGTGTGTTCGGGCTGTGCATCCAGAGCCACGCTCTGTGCATTAGGGTTACTGGATATAAATTACACTTTACTCATAGTTGTAACACATATCTATCTAATATGAGCAGGTTGTATGTTCATTGTTACATGTCCACAGTTATAACTACTAGGATAATAACACAATGAACTTTCGTTGTATAATGCAGATTAGAATCTCTTGATATGTTGAAGAATGACTATAAAGCCTTTCTTATGAGCCTAATTGTCACTAAATTATAAATGCGCTTGGATTATCTCAAAATACCATAATATAACTTTCAATCTATAGCACGCTCTTGACCTGAAGTTTAGTTGGGTGTTAAGATAAGTGTTTTTTTATGCTCCTCCAACAGACTTGCTTATTACTCTCAGCACCCAGCCAGGCAGCCAGCCAGGCATCCAGCTCTCACAAATTGCTTCCTGAAATCAAAGTGGATTGCAAATGTATGTCCATAATAAATGAGAGCGAACGGTTTCAAAGCCGGTTTAAAGTTGCATGCTAAACCCCCAGCAGCACTTGCAGTATGTTAGCTCCCACACTGCACTGTAGTTGGCAGTGACAGACACCCAGACAGAGACGGGAGAGGAGACAGGTCTGTGGTTCTCCTGCTGTAACATGACAGGCTGAGCATAGAGCAGTCCATCTCAGATCATCTGCCCCCTCACTGTGGACAGCTACCACTGCGTCTGTCACACATCACAAAGGATGACAGCGATCACAGTGCCGCCTGACAATCTATTTATCAGTTTATGGAGATAAAGACACAGAGGAAAGTGAGGAAATTGAAGGTCGCCGCACTGCCACTGTTGATTGGGTGTAGAACAGAATTGGTCTAGACAGCCGCTATATTTCATATTCTCCCCATGCGTGTGACCCTCAATGTCTAGTGTCGGCCATTTACTGTAATGACCTATGGGCTGATAGGAAATAGAGTGCTGATGGTCTGAATGAGAGACAGTAGCTGCTTTTCTGACTGAATAGATGTAGATGGAGGATGACAGGCTAGGCAAGCCTTCTCCATCACTGTACTTCTCCACCCTTACCTTTCTGGATCTAATATTTTATTGCAAGTGATCAAGGTAAGGGCCCTGTGTCCTATGTTGTGTCCAAGAGGTCTGTGTTGGTATTCATGGTCCATGGTGGGTGGGTGGGTGGGGACCTTGCCTTGTTTATCCCTTATTGATGTGGGGGTGGAGTGGCTCTGTGCGGCTGGCTGGCTGCATGGGCCTGGCTGACAGCTTAACCATGAGAAAGATGGAGAGCTCTATTCTCTGTCCGTCCTCTCCTCCCGTTAAAGGCCCTGCTTTGGCCTTCAGTCCCCACCCTGCAAACCAATCAGCCTACCTGCCTGTGTCACCCCACCCACATACATTACACCAGAGCGCCGTTGCTACGGTGCTACGTCTCAACACCGTCACTCGCTCATGCTCATCAGTGTAAGTGCCCCTCATGATGCAAGGAGAGAGAGGGGTGTAGCCGTACGTGTGTAGTCAGCCGCTCTCTCTCACGTCCCACTCGATTCAGAGCGCCCATTTCCCCCCCAGAGCGACAACATAGCTGCAGAACTGACCTAGTCTAGAGGAGTGATCCCACTGCCTCTAACCTGTCACTGCTGTCCTGCAGAAGGCTTCCCCACAGCCTGCTTTCATAGGGCCACAGAGCCTGGATGGTGTTCCTGTTCCCTGTCCAATCTCTTTTCATCTCACTGATCCTCACAGCTTAATTTACCGCTGTCCCAGGAAATATCTCTAATAGCTATTCCACTCAGAGCTGGGCCAGCCTGATGCCGTCAAGAGGGGCTGGAGTGGATAAGACTGGGTAAAAGAAAGAGAGAGACATGGGGTTTGAAAAGAGAGAGAATGGGGTTAGATTATTCAAATCCAAATATCAGGTCAAAGTTGTCACGTTCCTGACCTGTTTTCTGTTAGTTTTTGTATGTGTTAGTTGGTCAGGACGTGAGTTTGGGTGGGCAGTCTATGTTTTCTGTTTCTATGTTGGTTTAAAGGGTGACCTAATATGGCTCTCAATTAGAGGCAGGTGTTTTTCATTTCCTCTGATTGAGAGTCATATTAAGGTAGGTGTTTTCACACTGTTTGTGGGTGGGTGGTTGTCTCCTGTGTCAGTGTTTGTATGTTACGCCACATGGGACTGTTCTCGGTTTGTTTGTACGTTCGGTCTTTTGTGTAGTCATTTTCCTGTTCGTGAGTTCTGCGTTGTATGTAAGTTCGCATGTCCAGGTTTGTCTACTCCGTTTTGTTGTTTTGTTAGTTTATAGTGAAGTTCGTGTTTTCGTCTTTTCTGTAAATAAATAATGTCAACTTCAGAAGCTGCGTTTTGGTTCAATCCATGCTCCTCCTCTTCGGATGAAGAGGAGGAGGAACACCGTTACAGAACCACCCACCAATCCAGAACCAAGCAGCGCAAGTTTGAGCAGCGGCCAAGAAATCAGGACTCATGGACTTGGGAGGAAGTATTGGAGGGAAAAGGACACTGGGCTCACATTGGGGAATATCGCCGCGCTCGTGAGGAGATGGAGGCAGCGAGAGCCCAAGAGCGGTGGTATGAGGAGGCAGCAAGGAGACGTGGCTGGAAGCCCGAGAAGAGACCCCAAAAATTTCTTGGGGGGGGGCTAAGAGGTAGTGGGCCGAGGGCAGGTAGGAAACCTGCGCCCACTTCCCAGGCTTACCGTGGAGAGCGGGAGTACGGGCAGACATCGTGTTACGCAGTAGAGCGCATGGTGTCTCCTGTACGTGTGCATAGCCCGGTGCGGGTTATTCCACCTCCCCGCACTGGTAGGGCTAGATTGGGCATTGAGCCAGGTGTCATGAGGCCGGCTCAACGCGTCTGGTCTCCAGTGCGTCTCCTCGGGCCGGCTTACATGGCACCAGCCTTACGCATGGTGTCCCCGGTTCGCCTACATAGCCCGGTGCGGGTTATTCCACCTCCCCGCACTGGTCGGGCGACGGGGAGCATTCAACCAGGTAAGGTTGGGCAGGCTCAATGCTCAAGGGAGCCAGTACGCTTGCACGGTCCGGTATTTCCGGCGCTACCTCCCCGCCCCAGCCCAGTACCACCAGTGCCTACATCACGCACCAGGCTTCCAGTGCGTTTTCAGAGCCCTGTTCCTCCTCCACGCACTCTTCCTATGGTGCGTTTCTCCAGCCCAGTGCCTCCAGTTCCGGCACCACGCACTAAGCCACCTGTGCGTCTCCAGAGCCCTGTACACACTGTTCCTTCTCCCCGTACTCGTCCTGATGTGCGTGCCCTCAGCCCGGTGCCACCAGTGCCGGTACCACGCACCAGGCAAATAGTACGCTTTGAGAGTCCAGTGTGCCCTGTCCCTGCTCCCCGCACTAGGCTTGAAGTGCGTGTCTCCAGTCCGGTGCCTCCAGTTCCGGCACCACGCACCAGGCCTACAGTGCGTCTCAGCCGGCCAGAGTCTGCCGTCTGCCCAACGGCGCCTGAACTGTCCGTCTGCCAAGCGCCGCATGAACTGCCCGTCTGTATTGAGCCTTCAAAGCCGCCCGTCTGCCATGAGCCTGCAAAGCCGCCCGTCTGCCATGAGCCTACAGAGCCTTCCGCCAGACTGGAGCCGCTAGAGCCTTCCGCCAGACAGGAGCCGCTAGAGCCTTCCGCCAGACAGGAGCAGCCAAAGCCTTCCGCCAGACAGGATCAGTCTGAGCCATCCGTCTCCGCAGCGCCATCTGAGCCATCCGTCTCCTCAGCGCCATCTGAGCCATCCGTCTCCCCAGCGCCGTCTGAGCCATCCGTCTGTCCCGAGCCATTAGAGCCGCCCGTCTGTCCCGAGCCGTCAGAGCCGTTAGTCAGTCAGGAGCCGCTAGAGCCATTCGTCAGACAGGATCTGCCAGAGCCGCCAACCAGACAGGATCTGCCAGAGCCGCCAACCAGACAGGATCTGCCAGAGCCGTCAGCGAGCCATGAGCGTCCAGAGCCGTCAGCCAACCATGAGCTGTCCCTCAGTCCAGAGCTGCCATGTATCCAGAACTGCCCCTCAGTCCAGAGCTGTCTCTCTGTCCGGAGCTGCCCTTCAGTCCGGAGTTGCCCCTCTATCCTGAGCTACCTCTCTATCCTGAGCTACCTCTCTATCCTGAGCTACCTCTCTATCCTGACCTACCTATCTGTCCTGAGCTACCTTGTCCCGGAGCTGTCCCTTATTTTGATGTTACCCGGTATATTAGGTGGGTGGAGTAAGAGGGTGGTCATTCTGAGGGAGAGACGTAAGCTGGGATTGACTATGGTGGGGTGGGGACCTCGCCCAGAGCCTGAGCCACCACCGTGGTCAGATGCCCACCCTGACCCTCCCCTAGACTTTGTGCTGGTGCGCCCGGAGTTCGCACCTTAAGGGGGGGGTTATGTCACGTTCCTGACCTGTTTTCTGTTAGTTTTTGTATGTGTTAGTTGGTCAGGACGTGAGTTTGGGTGGGCAGTCTATGTTTTCTGTTTCTATGTTGGTTTAAAGGGTGACCTAATATGGCTCTCAATTAGAGGCAGGTGTTTTTCATTTCCTCTGATTGAGAGTCATATTAAGGTAGGTGTTTTCACACTGTTTGTGGGTGGGTGGTTGTCTCCTGTGTCAGTGTTTGTATGTTACGCCACATGGGACTGTTCTCGGTTTGTTTGTACGTTCGGTCTTTTGTGTAGTCATTTTCCTGTTCGTGAGTTCTGCGTTGTATGTAAGTTCGCATGTCCAGGTTTGTCTACTCCGTTTTGTTGTTTTGTTAGTTTATAGTGAAGTTCGTGTTTTCGTCTTTTCTGTAAATAAATAATGTCAACTTCAGAAGCTGCGTTTTGGTTCAATCCATGCTCCTCCTCTTCGGATGAAGAGGAGGAGGAACACCGTTACAAAAGTATTGGTCACGTACATAGTTTAACAGATGTCATAGCATGTGTAGCAAAATGCTTGTGTTACTAGCTCCTAACAGTGCAGTAAAAATGTCAAACAGGTACACAAATAATCATCAAAAAGAAAATCCATGTTTGAGGTTTGATTAGAGGAATTAGATCGGTTTCATGGCTGATGTTATGATTCTCATGGAAGGAAAATACTAAAGTGGGTGGGATTTTGCTAAGTGCTAATAACCAGCCACGCCTTCTGCCCTCCCTAACACCCCTCTCATATCCAAACAGAGAGACTCCTGGATAATCACAGTGTTTTTTTGCCTACAATGTAAATAGGCTACAATCTGCACCAGCTGTGGGGAGAGAGAGAGGGAGGAGGGAGGCTGAGGGGGGAGGAGGAGGGCGTTTAATGCCTCCCTTTGTATTGTGCCTGGATGTCCATATGGTGTCTTCATGACTGTCAGGCAGGTGCATTTTTAATTACCCAAATTGAAGGGTACAGCTTGTAATATTAAGCAAAGTAATCCGGTGATGAGGAATAGGCACTCTTTGTCCATATTGTTCTTAGTGCATGACTGTCACTGCTGATTTCATTAGCTAGGTAGTTGCCATGGGTGGCATGTTCGTTCCCTGCCCTGTGTGGCCGTGTCTTCTCCTCTACCAAGATCTCCACTCTGACACAATGGAGAGGATTGTGGGGTGGGAGAGGATACCGCCTGTAGCCTCATCCTTAGCGTGAAGGTGTGCTGGTTGTATATTACATTACATTACATTATCTGATAAACTGGGTGGTTCGAGCCCTGAATGCTGATTGGCTGACAGCCATGGTATATCAGACCGAATACCACGGGTATGACAAAACATTTATTTTTATTGCTCTAATTACATTGGTAACCAGTTTATAATAGCAGTAAGGCCCCAACATTTTTGGGGGGTGTATGTCCAATATAGCACGGCTAAGGGCTGTATCCAGACACTCCACATTGTGTTGTGATAAGAACAGCCCTTAGCTGTGGTACATTGGACATATACCACATCCGCTCTGGCCTTATTGCTTAATTATAGTATAGTATGGTATAGTATATTTTTATACTATACTATTTTTATATATAGTATAAGTTTGTTATAGTAAAATAAAGTGTAATATATCATAGTATATATATTTTTTTACCTTTATTTAATTAGGCAAGTCAGTTAAGAACAAATTCTTACTTACAATGACAGCCTACCCCAGCCAATTGCGCGCCGCCCTATTGGACTCCCGATCACGGCTGGTTGTGATATAGCCCGGGATTGAACCAGGGTCTGTAGTGACGCCCCTTGCACTGAGATGCAGTGCCTTAGACCGCTGCCCCACTCGGGAGCCAAGTATAGTATAGTAAAATATATAATATTATAGTATAGTATATTATATTATATTGTATTATAGTATAGTAAAGTATATTATAGTATAGCATAGTATATTATAGTAACGTTTTTACAGTTTATTACAGTTTAGTATATTGAAGTCTATTATAGTATAGTAAAGTATATTATAGTATAGTATTGTATTGCATAGTATATTATAGTATAGGGGTTGGTGTGGTGAGGCAGATGAGGCATGTGTTAGATCCCTGGCTGGCAGCAGTGAGACACAAGGAAGCCTCCAGAGACTGTAAAGATAGGCCCTGCCTCCCCAGGTTAGTACATCCATGAATGGACTGTACAGGTGCAAGTATACACCCACACACCTGAGCCAGGTGTGTATTATGCAGGTAACACTGCTAATGGAGTCATCAGGGAGCCCCTTTCACACAGACTCACAGCTACATGGAAACAGTGCTGTACAAGTTGGCTGTAGAAATAGCACTCAAAGCTCTCTGCCAGTATATGTGACAGTAAAGGACATAGTAAAGCTCTGAGAGTACGGGGTGTATCAGCCAGGGCTGGGGTCAATTTGAATTGAAGGCAGTCAATTCAGGAAGTGATTTCAATTTAAAATTTAAAATGTAAAAACATTTTAAATAAAAAGCTTCTACTCCTCAGTTTATTGAGAAGTCATTCAAAATAAATGCAGTTTTTTTAAATGGTGAAGTGTTATTTAAGTTTACTTAAATTGACTGCCTTCAATTCGAATTGACCCCAGCCTTGGGTATACGTAACTTGTCTGAAGTCCCAGCAGTCGGAGCACATGTCTGCTTAGCCTCCTGGTCAAAAGGGCCTGTTTATGAGTCCACACACACCCTTCAGCTCTCCTCTGCCTTAAAGCTAGCTTTACAGGAGAGATGAGTCCCATAACTGATAGCTTTATGATTAGGACAACTGTTACTCATTTGAATGGATACTGTATGTATGACTCGCAGGGCACGTCTTGTGCTAGGCTCAGATGAACACTGTACTGTATGTCTATGGCTCTCTGTCTGAGTGCTCTTGGGATGTAGGAGTGCTGGGAGAGGGGTGTCAGTGGTCACTGGCTGGGGTTCAGCAGATCTCTGTGTGACAGAGAAGGGGGTAGTCTGTAAATCTGAGCAGCACCTGTTCTCAGGACATTGGCACGTGGTGTGAGGTCAACAGCACCAGATCTCCCATCGATCATATTTATTACGTTCATCACAGCGCCAGTTTGTTTTGGCAGCTGATCGCACCGGGGAGAGAGAGAAGAGGCGTTCTATTTGAGAAATGGAGGGAATGCTTTTAGCATGAATCACTGTGTTGTGTTGTCCTCTGCTCTGGGTCCATAGAGAGAGATCAGTCACTGTGGTTGGTCCCAGCCTTCCCTCAAACCATTCCCACAACCACTGAACAATGATATTATAAGTATGCAATTGGAAACTTTCAAGGAGCAGTATACAATCAATTGTAAAATCACAAAAAGGAAATGTCGCTTTCATTTCCCTTACTGTGGTAGCATAGGTTATTGATGTCATTTTGTTTTATATAATGGAAGAGACTTATAGATTTTTTTATGAAACCATGAGAAAACAAACACCATAAGGCAACAAAGTGAGTGGTTTGAATATTTGCTTTAGATCTCAAAAGATCAAGGTACACATTTGAGTTCCTTGGTCATTTGGAGGATAATGTGTCCCTAACCATTCATTGGTCATTTTGACTGGGGGTAGCTGAAGGGCATTCATCAAAAGGAAGGTACCCACTGGGCACAGACGTCAATTCAATGTCTATTTCACTTTGGCTCAACATCATTTTATTGAAATTACGTGGAAACAACGTTGATACAACCAGTGTGTGTGCCCAGTGGGTAATATTAGGCCTGTCCTCCTAGTGGACACATTGAGAACGTGTCTTTATCCAACTGACCTTGACAAGCAATGGCTATGCCGCCGCACTCACAACATTTTAGTGTATCTTATCAAGGCTAGTTGATTGAAAACCGAGGCTGAATTTAAAAAGTATACTGCATACCTTCATTTCTGCCCACACAGAACAGGTAGAGCATGAGTCAGCAATAGCAGATAAATAACCTCATTGAGCACCAGCATTGTTTGCACACACACACTCCGTGTCCTCACCCCAGGGTGTAGACTACCCTGACAACCTCATCATGAAGTTGTGGAGTTTTGTCTGCATAATGATGACTTCTCCTCCTCCCCCTTCTCCTCCTCTCCTCCTTCTCCTTCTCCTCCTCTCCCTTCTCCCCATTCTCCTCCTCTCCCTTCTCCTCCTCCCCTTTTACTGCCAATTCTCCTCGTCCCTCACCACATGGCCACTTCTCTGCTTTTCAATTCAATTTCAATTCAATTTAAGGGGCTTTATTGGCATGGGAAACATATGTTTACATTGGAAAAGCAAGTGAACTAGATAATTGTCACGGCAGCCTTCCCTCTCTTCACTAAAAGAGGGGGTGAAACAGGGATCAGACCAACACGCAGCGTAGCCAGTGCTCAACATGTTTAATTAAACAAAAAACAGTGAACACTTACAACGAACAAAAAATAACAAAGTGTGGCAAACCGAAACACTCCTATCTGGTGCAGAACACAAACACAGAGACAGGAAACAACCACCCACAATCCCCAACACAAAACAAGCCACCTATATATGATTCTCAATCAGGGACAACGATTGACAGCTGTCTCTGATTGAGAACCATATTAGGCTGGACACAGAAACAGACAAACTAGACACACAACATAGAATTCCCACCCAGCTCACGTCCTGACCAACACTAAACAAGCAAAACACATAAGAACTATGGTCAGGACGTGACAGTACCCCCCCCCCTGAGGTGCGGACTCCGAACGCACCCCTAAAACTCAAGGGCAGGGTCTGGGTGGGCATCTGTCCGCGGTGGCGGCTCCGGCGGTGGACGAGGACACCACTCCACCACTGTCTTTGTCCCCCTCCTTAGCGTCCTTTGAGTGGCGACCCTCGCCCCCGACCATGGTCCAGGAACCTTCACCAAGGCCCCTCCTAAATATAGACAACTCAGGACAGAGGGGTAGCTCAGGACAGAGGGGTAGCTCAGGACAGAGGGGTAGCTCAGGACAGAGGGGTAGCTCAGGACAGAGAGGTAGCTCAGGACAGAGAGGTAGCTCAGGACAGAGGGGCAACTCCGGACTGAAGGACAGCTCCGGACAGAGATGCAGCTCATGACTGGAAGGCAGCTCATGACTGGAGGGCAGCTCATGACTGGAGGGCAGCTCATGACTGGAAGGCAGCTCATGACTGGAAGGCAGCTCATGACTGGAGGGCAGCTCATGACTGGAGGGCAGCTCATGACTGGAGGGCAGCTCATGACTGGAGGGCAGCTCATGACTGGAGGGCAGCTCATGACTGGAGGGCAGCTCATGACTGGAGGGCAGCTCATGACTGGCGGGCAGCTCATGACTGGCTGGCGGCTCTGGCAGCTCCTGACTGGCTGGTGGCTCTGGCGGCCCCTGACTGGCTGGCGGCTCTGGCGGCCCCTGACTGGCTGGCGGCTCTGGCGGCCCCTGACTGGCTGGCGGCTCTGGCGGCCCCTGACTGGCTGGCGGCTCTGGCGGCCCCTGACTGGCTGGCGGCTCTGGCGGCCCCTGACTGGCTGGCGGCTCTGGCGGCCCCTGACTGGCTGGCGGCTCTGGCGGCCCCTGACTGGCTGGCGGCTCTAGCGGCTCCTGACTGACGAACGGCTCTGACGGCTCGGGACAGACGGGCGGCTCTAACGGCTCGGGACAGACGGACGGCTCAGATGGCGCTGGGCAGACGGACGGCTCAGATGGCGCTGGGCAGACGGACAGCTCAGATGGCGCTGTGCAGACGGACGGCTCAGATGGCGCTGGGCAGACGGACGGCTCAGATGGCGCTGGGCAGACGGATGGCTCAGATGGCGCTGGGCAGACGGATGGCTCAGATGGCGCTGGGCAGACGGATGGCTCAGACGGCGCTGAGCAGACGAGCAGTGCAGGCGGGGTTGGGCAGACGGCCGACTCTGACCTACTGAGGCGCACAGTAGGCCTGGTGCGTGGTGCCGGAACTGGTGGCACCGGACTGGAGACACGCACCTCAAGGCTAGTGCGGGGAGCAGGAACAGGGCACACTGGTTTCTCAAAGCGCACTATAGGCCTGGTGCGTGGTGCCGGAACTGGTGGTACCGGACTGAGGGCACGCACCTCAGGGCGAGTGCGGGGAGAAGGAACAGGGCTCTGGAGACGCACAGGAGGCTTGGTGCGTGGTGCCGGAACTGGTGGTACTGGGCTGGAGACACGCACCACAGGGAGAGTGCGTGGAGGAGGAACAGGGCTCTGGAGACGCACAGGAAGCCTAGTGCGTGGTGTAGGCACTGATGGTACTGGGCTGGGGCGGGAAGGTGGCGCCGGATATACCGGACCGTGCAGGCGTACTGGCTCCCTTGAGCACTGAGCCTGCCCAACCTTACCTGGTTGAATGCTCCCCGTAGCCCGACCAATGCGGGGAGGTGGAATAACCCGCACTGGGCTGTGTAGGCGAACCGGGAACACCATGCGTAAGGCTGGTGCCATGTACACCAGCCCGAGGAGACGTACTGGAGGCCAGATATGTTGAGCCGGCTTCATGGCACTTGGCTCAATGCTCAATTTAGCCCGGCCAGTGCGGGGAGGTGGAATAACCCGCACCGGGCTATGCACACGTACAGGAGACACCGTGCGCTCTTCCGCATAACACGGTGTCTGCTTGTACTCCCGCTCTCCACGGTAAGCATGGGAAGTGGGCGCAGGTCTCCTACCTGACTTCGCCACACTACCCTTTAGCCCCCCCCCCCCCCCCCCCCCCCCAAGAAATGTTTGGGATTTCTTCTCGGGCTTCCTGGCCAGCCGTGTTCCCTCATAACACCGGTTCCCCTTCTCAGCTGCTTTCGCTCTCCTAGATGCCTCCACCTGTTCCCATGGAAGGCGATCCTTACCAGCCAGGATCTCCTCCCATGTGTAGCAACCCTTTCCGTCCAATACGTCCTCCCAAGTCTATTTCTCCTGGTCCCGCTGCTGCTGCTGCTGCCGTTGCTGCCCGTTGCTACGCTGCTTGGTCCGGGTTTGGTGGGTGGTTCTGTCACGGCAGCCTTCCCTCTCTTCACTAAAAGAGGGGGTGAAACAGGGATCGGACCAACACGCAGCGTAGCCAGTGCTCAACATGTTTAATTAAACAAAAAACAGTGAACACTTACAACGAACAAAAAATAACAAAGTGTGGCAAACCGAAACAGTCCTATCTGGTGCAGAACACAAACACAGAGACAGGAAACAACCACCCACAATCCCCAACACAAAACAAGCCATCTATATATGATTCTCAATCAGGGACAACGATTGACAGCTGTCTCTGATTGAGAACCATATTAGGCTGGACACAGAAACAGACAAACTAGACACACAACATAGAATTCCCACCCAGCTCACGTCCTGACCAACACTAAACAAGCAAAACACATAAGAACTATGGTCAGGACGTGACAATAATAAACAAAAGTGAAATAAATAATAAAAAATGAACAGTAAACATTACACTCACAAAAGTTCCAAAATAATAAAGACATTTCAAATATCATATCATGTATAGTTGAAGTCGGAAGTTTACATACACCTTAGCTAAATATATTTAAACTCAGTTTTTCACAATTCCTGACATTTAATCCTAGTAAAACCCCCCTGTCTTAGATCAGTTAGGATCACCACTTTATTTTAATTATGTGATTAATAGTTGAGAGAATTATTTATTTCAGCTTTTATATATTTCATCACATTCCCAGTGAGTCAGAAGTTTACATACACTCAATTAGTATTTGGTAGCATTGCCTTTAAATTGTTTAACTTGAGTCAAACATTTTGGGTAGCCTTCCACAAGCTTCCCACAATAATTTGGGTGAATTTTGGCCCATTCCTCCTGACAGAGCTGGTGTAACTGAGTCAGGTTTGTAGGCCTCCTTGCTCGAATACGCTTTTTCAGTTCTGCCCACAAATGTTCTATAGGATTGAGGTCAGGGCTTTGTGATGGCCACTCCAATACCTTGACTTTGTTGTCCTTAAGCCATTATGCCACAACTTTGGAAGTATGCTTGGGGTCATTGTCCATTTGGAAGACCCATTTGCGACCAAGCTTTATTTTCCTGACTGATGTGTTGAGATGTTGCTTCAATACATCCACATAATTTTCATTCCTCATGATGACATCTATTTTGTGAAGTGCACCAGTCACTCCTGCAGCAAAGCACCCCCACAACATGATGCTGCCACCCCCGTGCTTTACGGTTGGGATGGTGTTCTTCGGCTTGCAAGCATCCCCCTTTTTCCTCCAAACATAACGATGGTCATTATGGCCAAACAGTTCTATTTTTGTTTCATCAGACCAGGGTACGATATTTGTCCTCATGTGCAGTTGCAAACCGTAGTCTGGCTTTTTTTATGGCGGTTTTGGAGCAGTGGCTTCTTCCTTGCTGAGCAGCTTTTCAGGTTATGTCGATATAGGAGTCGTTTTACTGTGGATATAGATACTTTTGTACCTGTTCCCTCCAGCATCTTCACAAGGTCCTTTGCTGTTGTTCTGGGATTGATTTGCACTTTTCGCACCAAAGTATGTTCATCTCTAAGAGACAGAACGCATCTCCTTCCTGAGCGGTATGACGGCTGCGTCATCCCATGGTGTTTATACTTGTGCACTATTGTTTGTACAAATGAACGTGATACCTTCAGGCGTTTGGAAATTGCTCCCAGGGATGAACCAGACTTGTGGAGGTCTACAATTATTTTTGTAATTTTTTGTGGAGGTCTTGGCTGATTTCTTTTGATTTTCCCATGATGTCAAGCAAAGACGCACTGAGTTTGAAGGTAGGCCTTGAAATACACCAACAGGTACACCTCCAATTGACTCATATGATGTCAATTAGCCTATCAGAAGCTTCTAAAGCCATGACATCATGACATCAAACTTCTGACCCACTGGAATTGTGATACAGTGAAATAATCTGTCTGTAAACAATTGTTGGAAAAATTACTTGTGTCATGTCCAAAGTAGATGTCCTAACCGACTTGCCAAAACTATAGTTTGTTAACAAGAAGTTTGTGGAGTGGTTGAAAAACGAGTTTTAATGACTCCAACCTAAGTGTATGTAAACTTCTGACTTCAACTGTACTATTATTATGTTATAACAATGTGCAAACAGTGAAAGTACAAAAGGGAAAATAACATAAATATGGGTTGTATTTAGAATGATGTTTGTTCTTCACTGGTTGTCCTTTTCTTGTGGCAACAGGTCACAAATATTGCTGCTGTGATTGCACACTGTGGTATTTCACACAATAGACCTGGGAGTTTATCCCCCAAAAAATTGTTTTTTAAATTCTTTGTTGGTCTGTGTAATCTGACGGAAATTTGTGTCTCTAATATGGTCATACATTACATTTGGAAAGAGGTTAGGAAGTGCAGCTCGGTTTCCAACTCATTTTGTTGGCAATGTGCACATAGCCTGTCTTCCCTTGAGAGCCAGGTCTGCCTTCGGCAGCCATTCTCAATTGCAAGGCTATGCTCACTGAGTCTGTACATAATCAAAGATTTGCTTAGTTTTGGGTCAGGCACAGTGGTCAGGTATTCTGCCTCTGTGTACTCTCTGTTTAGGGCCAAATAGCATTCTAGTTTGCTCTGGTGTTTTTGTAAATTCTTTCCAATGTGTCAAGTAAATATATTTTTGTTTCTCATGATTTGGTTGGATCTAATTGTGTCGTTGTCCTGGGGCTCTTTGGGGTCTGTTTATGTTTGTGAACAGAGCCCCAGGACCAGCTTGCTTAGGGGACTCTTCTGCAGGTTCATCTCTCTGTTATGGCAGGTTTGGGAATCGCTTCCTTTTAGGTGGTTGTAGGATTGAATTGCTCTTTTCTGGATTTTGATCATTTGCGCATATCGGCCTAATTCTACTCTGCATGCATTATTTGGTGTTTTACGTTGTACACAGGGGATATTTTTGCAGAATTCTGCATGCAGAGTCTCAATTTGGTGTTTGTCCCATTTTGTGAATTCTTGGTTGGTGAGCGGACCCCAGACCTCACAACCATAAAGGGCAATGGGTTCTTTAACTAATTCAAGTATTTTTAGCCAGATCCTAATTTGTATGCTGAATTTTAAGTTCCTTTTGATGGCATAGAAGGCCCTCTCAGATCATTCACAGCTTTGTGGAAGTTACCTGTGGCACTCATGTTTAGGCCAAGGTATGTATAGTTTTTTGTGTGCTCTAGGGCAATGGTGTCTAGATGGAATTTGTATTCGTGGTCCTGGCAACTGGACCTTCTTTGGATGACCATTATTTTTGTCTTACTGAGATTTACTTTCAGGGTCCAGGTCTGACAGAATCTGTGCAGAAGATCTAGGTGCTGCTGTAGGCCCTCCTTGGTTGGGGACAGAAGCACCAGATCATCAGCAAACAGTAGACATTTGACTTCAGATTCTAGTAGGCTGGATGCTGCAGACTGTTCTAGTGCCCTCGCTAATTCGTATATATACATATTTAAGAGGGTGGGGCTTAAGCTGCATCCCTGTCTCACCCCCCGGCCCTGTGGAAAGAAATGTGTGTTCTTTGCCAATTTTAACTACACACTTGTTGTTTGTGTACATACATTTTATAATGTCCTAAGTTTTTCCCCCAACATCACTTTCCATCAATGTGTATAGCAGACCCTCATGCCAAATTGAGTCAAAAGCTTTTTTTAATTCACAAAGCATGATAAGACTTTGCCTTTGTTTTGGTTTATTTGTTTGTCAATTAGGGTGTTCAATTAGAATACGTGGTCTGTCGTATGATAATTTGGTAAAAAGCCAATTTGACATTTGCTCAGTACATTGTTTTGACTGATGATATGTACGAGTCTGCTGTTAATGATAATGCAGAGAATTTTCCCAAGGTTGCTGTTGGAAGTGTCCCCCAGGAGTTATTGGGGTCAAATTTGTCTCCACTTTTGTCTCCAAATGCTAAGAGTGTGCAAAGACGTCATCAAGTCAAAGGGTGGCTACTTTGAAGAATCTCAAATGTAAAATATATTTACATTTTTGTAATCCTTTTTGGTTATTACATGATTCTGTATATGTTATTTTATAGTTTTGATGTCTTCACTATTATTCTACAATGTAGAAAATAGTAAAAATAGAGAACAACCCTTGAATGAGTACAAGCGTCCAAACTTTTGACTGGTACTATAGGTAGCACACATGAGGACATTTTTCTCTGTTGAGATCATTTCCTTATTCATTTTTAGCCAGATGTAAAATGTTCCTGTTTTGACTAATTTAATAGAGTAGGTTAGGTCTGCTCTATACCAAATTAGCATACCCACTGAGTCTCTTCCCTGTTTCACACCAGGTAGTTTGGTGGATGGGACTACCAGCTCTCTGTAACCTAGAGGGCAACCAGTAGGTCCGTCTCCTTTATACCATGTTTCTTGTAGGATGACAATGTCTGTATTTCCAATTTCTTTGATGAAGTCTGGGATCCTGCTCTTTAGGCCAAAGGCAGATTACCTCAGACCTTGTATATTCCAGTAGGAGATAGTAAAAGGTTTGTGTTCCTTAGTGTCTAGTGTTATTGTTTGTGTGATTTAGGCCGGGGCCGTCACAGTAGGTGTGAGCAGAGTATGTTCTCTCTCTCTCTCTTTCCTCCTCTTCCAACCTTCTCCCCCAACCCCTCTTCATCATCACATGGCTATAATCTCTCTCACTCTCTCTTTCTCTCTCCTTCTCTCTCTATTCCTTTCAGTCTGCTGGCCTGGCAGGAAACTCAGCTCTTTTGTCACAGATTTAAGATGTCAACGTTTCCTAAATTGTCTTTACATTTTTCTGACAATCTGGTAAAATGAATAACAATGCTCAGCTTTATCACAGGCTTCCAAAGCTAATCTATTCTTTAGCCCAATGTGCTGTAAAATCCATCTTTATAGTGAGATTATAAAATAATGATTTGCTGGCAGACATTAAAGAACATTTTGCCTGACAAAAAAAACCAGTAATTTGGTGTTGCTGCTACAGCAACCTGTTTCTATGTGTCAGCATATTTAGTAATTACAAATTCCTTGACTGTTACAAAGTACTGAAAAGAACAGAACACTGGTAATTGATGAAGCATCAATGTAACTAAGAGGTAAATGACCAACGTTGTGACATCATTCACCATGAGGAAACTGGGTTTGTTTTTCTCATAGAGCTCCGCTGCTGGTCTTGTTTTTGCCCAGCAGCTTGCTGATTGGCTGAGGATTGGCTGATTGGCTGAGGAGGCCATTGTGACGAAGGTCCAATAGAGGTGAAGACAAAAAGCATCGTTGGCTCAGTTACTGCTCTCCCTCTTTCTCTGTCATTAAAACCTCTCCAGCCACTAAACCGATCAATTAAACATGAAAACACAATGCTACTTGTTTCTGCCACCATGCTTCTCTATGAGGGAGAGAGAGAGGAGAGAGAGAGGAGAGAGGGGACAGGAGCAGGACGTCGGTCATTCAGCAAGCTGTGACATGACAAAGAGAGGAGAGAGAGTCCCAGGGAGAGTCAGAGGAGACACAGTTGTTTCTTGTCAGCCTGTTCTGCCAGTGCAGCCGTGCATGACAACACACAAATTGGCTACCATGGACTAGAGTTCAGTCACAGTGGAAAAGTGGAGCATATCAATCCGTAATGTTGAATACCTTTATTCAGTACCCGGGCAGTGTCTCGTAGTATTCATAACTCACACCGCGCTATGCACAATTGTATTCCTGATGCGTGAAACTAAATCTCTCCTTAGTGAGACACAAAAGTCTTATGAATATACAAATACAGACGATAAACAAATGACAGGGCCTGTAGTCTGGCCACAATAACATCTTACGTCAAAATAAAATAGCAGGAGATGTACAGGAGACTGACTGTGTTTTGTTGTTGTTGCCAGGACCTTCCATGATAGCAGGCTTATTTGAATCATTCTCCACAGGCCATATTGGTGCTGATGCTAAACAGAACCTAATGTGAGACCCATCAAAATACCCTGGGAGAGGGGGATTCAGTCTGCGCAGGCAAGCGGAAAAGCAACAGCCTGTTTATCACCCTACCCCTCATTGTGCTCTTAACCTCACTGTGGCGTCCCCCTCCCTCTCTCTATCGTCTCCTTCTCTCTCCCTCTCTCTATCGTCTCCCTCTCTCTATCATCTCCCTCTCTCTCCATCTCTATTCTCTCCCTTTCTCCATCTCTATTCTCTCCCTCTCTCTATCCTCTCCCCCCTCTCTCTCTCTCTCTCTCTATCCTCTCCCTCTCTCTATCCTCTCCCCCTCTCGCTCTCTCCCCTCTCTCCCTCTCTCTATCTTCTCCCTCTCTCTATTGTCTCCTTTTCTCTATCCTCTCCCTCCCTCTATCCTCTCCTCCTTTCCTCCTCTCTCTCTCTATCCTCTCCCTCTATCTATCCTCTCCCCTCTCCCCTCTCCCCTCTCCCTCTCTCTCTCTCTCTATCCTCTCCATCTCTCACCATTTCTCCCTCTCTCCCTCTCTCTATCCTCTATCCCCTCTCTTGCTCTCTCAATCCTCTCCCTCTCCCACTTTCTCCCTCTCCCTCTCTCCTCTCTCTCTATCCTCTCTCTCTATCCTTTCCCTCTCTCCCCCTTTCTCCCTCCCTCTCCCTCTATCCTCTCCTCCTCTCTCTCTCTATCCTCTCCCCTCTCCCCTTTTCTCCCTCTCTAACCCCTCTATCCTCTATCCCCTCTCTCGCTCACTCTATCCTCTCCCTCTTTCCCACTTTCTCCCTCTCTCCCACTCTCTCTATCCTCTCTCTCTCTATCCTTTCTCTCTCTCCCCCTTTCTCCCTCTCTCCCCCTCTCTATCCTCCCCTCCTCTCCCTCTCTCTATCCTCTCACTCTCTCTATCCTCTCCCTCCCTCTCTCTCTCTCTCTCTCTCCCCCCCCAGTTCTCCGCAGTGGCATCATGCATGAGGGTACTCCCTGAATGACAAAACAGAAACAGATTTGTTTAGCTTCCCGTTGTGTCCTCTCTGAAGAGACCCTGTCTTTTTGTCTTCATGGTGAGGGGAGGAATGTCTTCACTGAGCTGTTTTGTCATTTCTTTCTCTCTGCTGTGCATCCTTTCCTTTACGTATCCCCCTCTTCTTCTCTGGTGTTTACTCAATGTGATGTTGCATTTTTAAAACACTTTTTTGGCTTCTTTGTAGGGTGTACTTGTGCATGTTTACTGTATTCTGACTGGGCTGGAGCCCAGATGGCTAGCCTTCTTGGGTTGTGACACAGAGAGCTGGGAGACCAGAGAGTTGTCCATGGAGGAGAGAGAGAGAGTCTGACAGTCACTGTGAAGCTTTCTGCTCTGTGTCCAGAGAGATAATAGGACTACATTTAGTATTTCACATCCACTCCCTACTGAATCTCTGTCCATAACTCTCTCCATCTCTCTCTATGTCAGGGTTAGAACCCTCTGCCTGAGGCCTTAGACCTTCAGCATATCTTGTGTATCTCCTGTCTTGTGTATCTCCTTGCCATATCTTCATTTTAAGCCTATTAGAAAGTATGTGCCCTCAGGCCTGGAGGGAAGCAAAAGCCATTCCTCTACCTAAGAACAGTAAAGCCTGGCTCAAATAGCCGACCAATCAGGCTGTTACAAACCCTTAGTAAACTTTTGGAAAAAATTGTGCTTGACTAGATGCAATGCTATTTTACAGTAAACAAATTGCCAACAGACTTTCAGCATGCGTATAGGGAAGGACATTCAACAAACACAGCACTTAAACAAGTGAAATTGATGATAAAAAGATTGTGGGGGCTGTTTTGTTAGATTTCAGTGCGGCTTTTGATATTATCGATCATAGTCTGCTGCTGGAAAACGTATGTGTTATGGCTTTACACCTCCTGCTATATTGTGGATAAAGAATTATCTGTCTAACAGAACACAGAGGCCGTTCTTTAATGGAAGCCTCTCTAACATAATCCAGAATTAGGAATTCCCCAGGGCAGCTGTCTAGGCCCCTTCTTCCCCCAATTTTGAGTAAAGCCAGTGTGTCTATGTATGTGGATGACTTAACACTATACATGTCAGCTACTACAGCAACTGAAATGACTGCAACACTTAACAAAGAGCTGCAGTTAGTTTCAAAATTGGAGGCAAGGAATAACTTAGTCTTAAATATTTCAAA
The DNA here is from genome assembly GCF_016432855.1 of Salvelinus namaycush. NCBI lineage: Eukaryota > Metazoa > Chordata > Actinopteri > Salmoniformes > Salmonidae > Salvelinus > Salvelinus namaycush. The sequence continues at coordinate 13,634,907 of NC_052329.1, forward strand.
AACTAAAAGCATTATATTTGGGACAAATCATTCACTAAACCCTAAACCTCAACTAAATCTTGTAATTAATAATGTGGAAATTGAGCAAGTTGAGGTGACTAAACTGCCTGGAGTAACCCTGGATTGTAAACTGTCATGGTCAAAACACATTGATAAAACAGTAACTAAGATGGGGAGAACTATGTCCGTAATAAAGCACCTTCTAAACAGCACTGTCAACAGTGTACATGCGGAGCTAACATTAATGATATGCATGTCAATCTCTCATGGCTCAAAGTGGAGGAGAGATTGACTTCATCAATACTTGTTTTTGTAAGAAGTGTTGACATGCTGAATCCACCGAGGTGTCTATTTAAACTACTAGCACACAGCTCAGACACCCATGCATACCCCACAAGACATGCCACCAGAGGTCTCTTCACAATCCCTCTTCATAATCCAGAACAGACTATGGGAGGCGCACATTCCTACATAGAGCCATGACTACATGGAACTCTATTCCACATCAGGTAACTGATGCAAGTAGAAGATTCCGATTAAAAAAACAGATACAAATACACCTTATGGAACAGCGGGGACTGTGAAGAGACACACACTCAGGAACAGACACACACACAGGAACAGACACAAGTAGACACACGCTAGCACACGCACTCTACACCAACGTACGTTGTAATATTGTTGTATGGTGGTATTATACATTTTGTATTGTAGATATGTAGTGGTGTAATAATGTCATATGATGTACTGTTATATATTTTGTTTTATATGTAATGTAAGTGTCTTAATGTGTTTGGACCCCAGGAAGAGAAGCTGCTGCCTTGGCAGGAACTAATGGGGATCCATAATAAACCCAAGGAAGAGTAGCTGCTGCCTTGGCAGGAACTAATGGGGATCCAAAATAAACCCTAGGAAGAGTAGCTGCTGCCTTGGCAGGAACTAATGGGGATCCATTATAAACCCTAGGAAGAGAAGCTGCTGCCTTGGCAGGAACTAATGGGGATCCATAATAAACCCTAGGAAGAGTAGCTGCTGCCTTGGCAGGAACTAATGGGGATCCATAATAAACCCTAGGAAGAGAAGCTGCTGCCTTGGCAGGAACTAATGGGGATCCATAATAAACCCTAGGAAGAGAAGCTGCTGCCTTGGCAGGAACTAATGGGGATCCATAATAAACCCTAGGAAGAGAAGCTGCTGCCTTGGCAGGAACTAATGGGGATCCATAATAAACCCTAGGAAGAAAAGCTGCTGCCTTGGCAGGAACTAATGGGGATCCATAATAAACCCTAGGAAGAGAAGCTGCTGCCTTGGCAGGAACTAATGGGGATCCATAATAAACCCTAGGAAGAGAAGCTGCTGCCTTGGCAGGAACTAATGGGGATCCATAATAAACCCCAGGAAGAGTAGCTGCTGCCTTGGCAGGAACTAATGGGGATCCATAATAAACCCCAGGAAGAGTAGCTGCTGCCTTGGCAGGAACTAATGGGGATCCATAATAAACCCTAGGAAGAGAAGCTGCTGCCTTGGCAGGAACTAATGGGGATCCATAATAAACCCCAGGAAGAGTAGCTGCTGCCTTGGCAGGAACTAATGGGGATCCATAATAAACCCCAGGAAGAGTAGCTGCTGCCTTGGCAGGAACTAATGGGGATCCATAATAAACCCTAGGAAGAGAAGCTGCTGCCTTGGCAGGAACTAATGGGGATCCATAATAAACCCTAGGAAGAGAAGCTGCTGCCTTGGCAGGAACTAATGGGGATCCATAATAAACCCTAGGAAGAGAAGCTGCTGCCTTGGCAGGAACTAATGGGGATCCATAATAAACCCTAGGAAGAGAAGCTGCTGCCTTGGCAGGAACTAATGGGGATCCATAATAAACCCTAGGAAGAGAAGCTGCTGCCTTGGCAGGAACTAATGGGGATCCATAATAAACCCTAGGAAGAGAAGCTGCTGCCTTGGCAGGAACTAATGGGGATCCATAATAAACCCCAGGAAGAGTAGCTGCTGCCTTGGCAGGAACTAATGGGGATCTATAATAAACCCTAGGAAGAGAAGCTGCTCCCTTGGCAGGAACTAATGGGGATCCATAATAAACCCTAGGAAGAGTAGCTGCTGCCTTGACAGGAACTAATGGGGATCCATAATAAACCCCAGGAAGAGTAGCTGCTGCCTTGGCAGGAACTAATGGGGATCCATAATAAACCCTAGGAAGAGAAGCTGCTGCCTTGGCAGGAACTAATGGGGATCCATAATAAACCCTAGGAAGAGAAGCTGCTGCCTTGGCAGGAACTAATGGGGATCTATGATAAATAGAAATACAAACTGTATGTGTCAGACTGTCAAGCGGGGGTGAAAGCTCAACGTCATGTTTCTGTGATTTACTATGTGCCTGAGAGATAAATCTTTACCATAACGACATGTTACTTCTACATAGTTCACACCAGTATGTTCTGATTTACAGGTATTAACAGATATCTATTGCACAGTTGTGGCTTTTAAGAAACAAATGGAATACATTTCTACTGTTCACATGCCGTTTGTACATTTCTGAATTCTGAAATATTGAATTAGATCTAGTACGTTAGTGTTGCGTGATGTGAGCGTCGTTAGTCTCATAAGGATGGTTATAGTATGTTGTGCGCTTTGAGCCGCAACGCTCCCTCAACGTCCAATCAGAGATGATTTGCGGTCTCACATTGCAGCTGGAGGAGTACAGTGACATCAGTATGATTTGTTACTTCCTCATGACCCCAGGTCATCTTGCTCTGAGTACAAATACTTCAGTCTAAGACAGCCTGAGATGTAGTCTGTCCTCCTCCCTCACCCCACTTCCTACTTTGTCCTCCAGCTAATGCTAAGTACTGTATCTGTCATGCCACTGGAATCTGTATATCTCTCAAGAGGACCACAACGTAGAATAAATAAACCCACTGTGTGACACAGAGGCACCTCCATTCCACATGATGTACAGTATCTCTGTGAGTCATGTCACCAGCATGATATCACGTATCAATCATACAGTAGTTACTGCCTACAGGAAGTAGGGGAAAAGAGAGGAAGATCCAACAGGAAGGAATGTACGTAATAGGACATGGGTAATCCTATCAGTCTGCACCACTGAGCTTCAGCTCATCCACTGGTCTGGTGTCTACAGAGAAGAGAGAGGAACCTGTACTAGGAGATGATGCTGATGTAAATTGATGCTGTCAGCCAGACAGTCTACTCATTCCAGTCGCCCAACCTCTCTCTCCCTCTACATTCCAGTCTCCTAACCTCTCTCTCCCTCTACATTCCAGTATCCCAACCTCTCTCTCCCTCTACATTCCAGTCTCCCAACCTTTCTATCCCTCTACATTCCAGTATCCCAACCTCTCTATCCCTCTACATTACAGTCTCCCAACCTCTCTCTCCCTCTACATTCCAGTATCCCAACCTCTCTATCCCTTTACATTCCAGTATCCCAACCTCTCTACCCCTCTACATTCCAGTATCCCAACCTCTCTATCCCTTTACATTACAGTCTCCCAACCTCTCTATCCCTTTACATTACAGTCTCCCAACCTCTCTATCCCTCTACATTACAGTCTCCCAACCTCTCTATCCCTCTACATTACAGTCTCCCAACCTCTCTCTCCCTCTACATTCCAGTCTCCCAACCTCTCTATCCCTCTACATTTCAGTCTCCCAACCTCTCTATCCCTTTACATTACAGTCTCCCAACCTCTAACCCTATACATTCCAGTATCCCAACCTCTCTATCCCTCTACATTCCAGTCTCCCAACCTCTCTATCCCTCTACATGCCAGTCTCCCAACCTCTCTATCCCTTTACATTACAGTCTCCCAACCTCTCTCCCTCTACATTCCAGTATCCCAACCTCTCTATCCCTTTACATTCCAGTCTCCCAACCTCTCTATCCCTCTACATTCCAGTATCCCAACCTCTCTATCCCTCTACATTCCAGTATCCCAACCTCTCTATCCCTCTACATTCCAGTATCCCAACCTCTCTATCCCTCTACATTCCAGTATCCCAACCTCTCTCTCCCTCTACATTCCAGTATCCCAACCTCTCTCTCCCTCTACATTCCAGTATCCCAACCTCTCTCTCCCTCTACATTCCAGTATCCCAACCTCTCTATCCCTCTACATTCCAGTCTCCCAACCTCTCTATCCCTCTACATTTCAGTCTCCCAACCTCTCTATCCCTTTACATTACAGTCTCCCAACCTCTCTATCCCTTTACATTACAGTCTCCCAACCTCTCTCTCCCTTTACATTCCAGTATCCCAACCTCTCTATCCCTCTACATTCCAGTATCCCAACCTCTCTATCCCTCTACATTACAGTCTCCCAACCTCTCTATCCCTCTACATTCCAGTATCCCAACCTCTCTATCCCTTTACATTCCAGTATCCCAACCTCTCTATCCCTCTATATTCCAGTATCCCAACCTCTCTCTCCCTCTACATTCCAGTCTCCCAACCTCTCTATCCCTCTACATTCCAGTATCCCAACCTCTCTATCCCTCTACATTACAGTCTCCCAACCTCTCTCTCCCTCTACATTTCAGTATCCCAACCTCTCTATCCCTCTACATTACAGTCTCCCAACCTCTCTCTCCCTCTACATTCCAGTATCCCAACCTCTCTATCCCTCTACATTCCAGTCTCCCAACCTCTCTATCCCTCTACATTTCAGTCTCCCAACCTCTCTATCCCTTTACATTACAGTCTCCCAACCTCTCTCCCTCTACATTCCAGTATCCCAACCTCTCTATCCCTTTACATTCCAGTCTCCCAACCTCTCTATCCCTCTACATTCCAGTATCCCAACCTCTCTATCCCTCTACATTCCAGTATCCCAACATCTCTCTCCCTCTACATTCCAGTATCCCAACCTCTCTCTCCCTCTACATTCCAGTATCCCAACCTCTCTCTCCCTCTACATTCCAGTATCCCAACCTCTCTATCCCTCTACATTCCAGTCTCCCAACCTCTCTATCCCTCTACATTTCAGTCTCCCAACCTCTCTATCCCTTTACATTACAGTCTCCCAACCTCTCTATCCCTTTACATTACAGTCTCCCAACCTCTCTCTCCCTTTACATTCCAGTATCCCAACCTCTCTATCCCTCTACATTCCAGTATCCCAACCTCTCTATCCCTCTACATTACAGTCTCCCAACCTCTCTATCCCTCTACATTCCAGTAACCCAACCTCTCTATCCCTTTACATTCCAGTATCCCAACCTCTCTATCCCTCTACATTCCAGTATCCCAACCTCTCTCTCCCTCTACATTCCAGTATCCCAACCTCTCTATCCCTCTACATTCCAGTATCCCAACCTCTCTCTCCATCTACATTCCAGTATCCCAACCTCTCTATCCCTCTACATTCCAGTATCCCAACCTCTCTATCCCTTTACATTCCAGTATTCCAACCTCTCTCTCCCTCTACATTCCAGTATCCCAACCTCTCTATCCCTTTACATTCCAGTATCCCAACCTCTCTATCCCTCTACATTCCAGTATCCCAACCTCTCTATCCCTCTACATTCCAGTCTCCCAACCTCTATATCCCTTTACATTCCAGTATCCCAACCTCTCTCTCCCTCTACATTACAGTCTCCCAACCTCTCTCTCCCTCTACATTCCAGTCTCCCAACCTCTCTATCCCTCTACATTTCAGTCTCCCAACCTCTCTATCCCTTTACATTACAGTCTCCCAACCTCTCTCCCTCTACATTCCAGTATCCCAACCTCTCTATCCCTCTACATTCCAGTATCCCAACCTCTCTATCCCTCTACATTCCAGTCTCCCAACCTCTCTATCCCTCTACATGCCAGTCTCCCAACCTCTCTATCCCTTTACATTACAGTCTCCCAACCTCTCTCCCTCTACATTCCAGTATCCCAACCTCTCTATCCCTTTACATTCCAGTCTCCCAACCTCTCTATCCCTCTACATTCCAGTATCCCAACCTCTCTATCCCTCTACATTCCAGTATCCCAACCTCTCTATCCCTCTACATTCCAGTATCCCAACCTCTCTATCCCTCTACATTCCAGTATCCCAACCTCTCTCTCCCTCTACATTCCAGTATCCCAACCTCTCTCTCCCTCTACATTCCAGTATCCCAACCTCTCTCTCCCTCTACATTCCAGTATCCCAACCTCTCTATCCCTCTACATTCCAGTCTCCCAACCTCTCTATCCCTCTACATTTCAGTCTCCCAACCTCTCTATCCCTTTACATTACAGTCTCCCAACCTCTCTATCCCTTTACATTACAGTCTCCCAACCTCTCTCTCCCTTTACATTCCAGTATCCCAACCTCTCTATCCCTCTACATTCCAGTATCCCAACCTCTCTATCCCTCTACATTACAGTCTCCCAACCTCTCTATCCCTCTACATTCCAGTATCCCAACCTCTCTATCCCTTTACATTCCAGTATCCCAACCTCTCTATCCCTCTACATTCCAGTATCCCAACCTCTCTCTCCCTCTACATTCCAGTCTCCCAACCTCTCTATCCCTCTACATTCCAGTATCCCAACCTCTCTATCCCTCTACATTACAGTCTCCCAACCTCTCTCTCCCTCTACATTTCAGTATCCCAACCTCTCTATCCCTCTACATTACAGTCTCCCAACCTCTCTCTCCCTCTACATTCCAGTATCCCAACCTCTCTATCCCTCTACATTCCAGTCTCCCAACCTCTCTATCCCTCTACATTTCAGTCTCCCAACCTCTCTATCCCTTTACATTACAGTCTCCCAACCTCTCTCCCTCTACATTCCAGTATCCCAACCTCTCTATCCCTTTACATTCCAGTCTCCCAACCTCTCTATCCCTCTACATTCCAGTATCCCAACCTCTCTATCCCTCTACATTCCAGTATCCCAACATCTCTCTCCCTCTACATTCCAGTATCCCAACCTCTCTCTCCCTCTACATTCCAGTATCCCAACCTCTCTCTCCCTCTACATTCCAGTATCCCAACCTCTCTATCCCTCTACATTCCAGTCTCCCAACCTCTCTATCCCTCTACATTTCAGTCTCCCAACCTCTCTATCCCTTTACATTACAGTCTCCCAACCTCTCTATCCCTTTACATTACAGTCTCCCAACCTCTCTCTCCCTTTACATTCCAGTATCCCAACCTCTCTATCCCTCTACATTCCAGTATCCCAACCTCTCTATCCCTCTACATTACAGTCTCCCAACCTCTCTATCCCTCTACATTCCAGTAACCCAACCTCTCTATCCCTTTACATTCCAGTATCCCAACCTCTCTATCCCTCTACATTCCAGTATCCCAACCTCTCTCTCCCTCTACATTCCAGTATCCCAACCTCTCTATCCCTCTACATTCCAGTATCCCAACCTCTCTCTCCATCTACATTCCAGTATCCCAACCTCTCTATCCCTCTACATTCCAGTATCCCAACCTCTCTATCCCTTTACATTCCAGTATTCCAACCTCTCTCTCCCTCTACATTCCAGTATCCCAACCTCTCTATCCCTTTACATTCCAGTATCCCAACCTCTCTATCCCTCTACATTCCAGTATCCCAACCTCTCTATCCCTCTACATTCCAGTCTCCCAACCTCTATATCCCTTTACATTCCAGTATCCCAACCTCTCTCTCCCTCTACATTACAGTCTCCCAACCTCTCTCTCCCTCTACATTCCAGTCTCCCAACCTCTCTATCCCTCTACATTTCAGTCTCCCAACCTCTCTATCCCTTTACATTACAGTCTCCCAACCTCTCTCCCTCTACATTCCAGTATCCCAACCTCTCTATCCCTCTACATTCCAGTCTCCCAACCTCTCTATCCCTCTACATTTCAGTCTCCCAACCTCTCTATCCCTTTACATTACAGTCTCCCAATCTCTCTCCCTCTACATTCCAGTATCCCAACCTCTCTATCCCTTTACATTCCAGTCTCCCAACCTCTCTATCCCTCTACATTCCAGTATCCCAACCTCTCTATCCCTCTACATTCCAGTATCCCAACCTCTCTATCCCTCTACATTCCAGTATCCCAACCTCTCTCTCCCTCTACATTCCAGTATCCCAACCTCTCTCTCCCTCTACATTCCAGTATCCCAACCTCTCTATCCCTCTATATTCCAGTATCCCAACCTCTCTATCCCTCTACATTCCAGTCTCCCAACCTCTCTATCCCTCTACATTTCAGTCTCCCAACCTCTCTATCCCTTTACATTACAGTCTCCCAACCTCTCTATCCCTTTACATTTCAGTCTCCCAACCTCTCTATCCCTTTACATTACAGTCTCCCAACCTCTCTCCCTCTACATTCCAGTATCCCAACCTCTCTATCCCTCTACATTCCAGTCTCCCAACCTCTCTATCCCTCTACATTTCAGTCTCCCAACCTCTCTATCCCTTTACATTACAGTCTCCCAATCTCTCTCCCTCTACATTCCAGTATCCCAACCTCTCTATCCCTTTACATTCCAGTCTCCCAACCTCTCTATCCCTCTACATTCCAGTATCCCAACCTCTCTATCCCTCTACATTCCAGTATCCCAACCTCTCTATCCCTCTACATTCCAGTATCCCAACCTCTCTATCCCTCTACATTCCAGTATCCCAACCTCTCTCTCCCTCTACATTCCAGTATCCCAACCTCTCTCTCCCTCTACATTCCAGTATCCCAACCTCTCTATCCCTCTATATTCCAGTATCCCAACCTCTCTATCCCTCTACATTCCAGTCTCCCAACCTCTCTATCCCTCTACATTTCAGTCTCCCAACCTCTCTATCCCTTTACATTACAGTCTCCCAACCTCTCTATCCCTTTACATTACAGTCTCCCAACCTCTCTCTCCCTTTACATTCCAGTATACCAACCTCTCTATCCCTCTACATTCCAGTATCCCAACCTCTCTATCCCTCTACATTACAGTCTCCCAACCTCTCTATCCCTCTACATTCCAGTATCCCAACCTCTCTATCCCTTTACATTCCAGTATCCCAACCTCTCTATCCCTCTATATTCCAGTATCCCAACCTCTCTCTCCCTCTACATTCCAGTATCCCAACCTCTCTATCCCTCTACATTACAGTCTCCCAACCTCTCTATCCCTCTACATTCTAGTATCCCAACCTCTCTATCCCTTTACATTCCAGTATCCCAACCTCTCTATCCCTCTACATTCCAGTATCCCAACCTCTCTCTCCCTCTACATTCCAGTATCCCAACCTCTCTATCCCTCTACATTCCAGTATCCCAACCTCTCTCTCCATCTACATTCCAGTATCCCAACCTCTCTATCCCTCTACATTCCAGTATCCCAACCTCTCTATCCCTTTACATTACAGTCTCCCAACCTCTCTCCCTCTACATTCCAGTATCCCAACCTCTCTATCCCTTTACATTCCAGTCTCCCAACCTCTCTATCCCTCTACATTCCAGTCTCCCAACCTCTCTATCCCTCTACATTCCAGTATCCCAACCTCTCTATCCCTCTACATTCCAGTATCCCAACCTCTCTATCCCTCTACATTCCAGTATCCCAACCTCTCTATCCCTCTACATTCCAGTATCCCAACCTCTCTCTCCCTCTACATTCCAGTATCCCAACCTCTCTATCCCTCTATATTCCAGTATCCCAACCTCTCTATCCCTCTACATTCCAGTCTCCCAACCTCTCTATCCCTCTACATTTCAGTCTCCCAACCTCTCTATCCCTTTACATTACAGTCTCCCAACCTCTCTATCCCTCTACATTCCAGTCTCCCAACCTCTCTATCCCTCTACATTTCAGTCTCCCAACCTCTCTATCCCTTTACATTACAGTCTCCCAACCTCTCTCCCTCTACATTCCAGTATCCCAACCTCTCTATCCCTCTACATTCCAGTATCCCAACCTCTCTATCCCTCTACATTCCAGTCTCCCAACCTCTCTATCCCTCTACATGCCAGTCTCCCAACCTCTCTATCCCTTTACATTACAGTCTCCCAACCTCTCTCCCTCTACATTCCAGTATCCCAACCTCTCTATCCCTTTACATTCCAGTCTCCCAACCTCTCTATCCCTCTACATTCCAGTATCCCAACCTCTCTATCCCTCTACATTCCAGTATCCCAACCTCTCTATCCCTCTACATTCCAGTATCCCAACCTCTCTATCCCTCTACATTCCAGTATCCCAACCTCTCTCTCCCTCTACATTCCAGTATCCCAACCTCTCTCTCCCTCTACATTCCAGTATCCCAACCTCTCTCTCCCTCTACATTCCAGTATCCCAACCTCTCTATCCCTCTACATTCCAGTCTCCCAACCTCTCTATCCCTCTACATTTCAGTCTCCCAACCTCTCTATCCCTTTACATTACAGTCTCCCAACCTCTCTATCCCTTTACATTACAGTCTCCCAACCTCTCTCTCCCTTTACATTCCAGTATCCCAACCTCTCTATCCCTCTACATTCCAGTATCCCAACCTCTCTATCCCTCTACATTACAGTCTCCCAACCTCTCTATCCCTCTACATTCCAGTATCCCAACCTCTCTATCCCTTTACATTCCAGTATCCCAACCTCTCTATCCCTCTACATTCCAGTATCCCAACCTCTCTCTCCCTCTACATTCCAGTCTCCCAACCTCTCTATCCCTCTACATTCCAGTATCCCAACCTCTCTATCCCTCTACATTACAGTCTCCCAACCTCTCTCTCCCTCTACATTTCAGTATCCCAACCTCTCTATCCCTCTACATTACAGTCTCCCAACCTCTCTCTCCCTCTACATTCCAGTATCCCAACCTCTCTATCCCTCTACATTCCAGTCTCCCAACCTCTCTATCCCTCTACATTTCAGTCTCCCAACCTCTCTATCCCTTTACATTACAGTCTCCCAACCTCTCTCCCTCTACATTCCAGTATCCCAACCTCTCTATCCCTTTACATTCCAGTCTCCCAACCTCTCTATCCCTCTACATTCCAGTATCCCAACCTCTCTATCCCTCTACATTCCAGTATCCCAACATCTCTCTCCCTCTACATTCCAGTATCCCAACCTCTCTCTCCCTCTACATTCCAGTATCCCAACCTCTCTCTCCCTCTACATTCCAGTATCCCAACCTCTCTATCCCTCTACATTCCAGTCTCCCAACCTCTCTATCCCTCTACATTTCAGTCTCCCAACCTCTCTATCCCTTTACATTACAGTCTCCCAACCTCTCTATCCCTTTACATTACAGTCTCCCAACCTCTCTCTCCCTTTACATTCCAGTATCCCAACCTCTCTATCCCTCTACATTCCAGTATCCCAACCTCTCTATCCCTCTACATTACAGTCTCCCAACCTCTCTATCCCTCTACATTCCAGTAACCCAACCTCTCTATCCCTTTACATTCCAGTATCCCAACCTCTCTATCCCTCTACATTCCAGTATCCCAACCTCTCTCTCCCTCTACATTCCAGTATCCCAACCTCTCTATCCCTCTACATTCCAGTATCCCAACCTCTCTCTCCATCTACATTCCAGTATCCCAACCTCTCTATCCCTCTACATTCCAGTATCCCAACCTCTCTATCCCTTTACATTCCAGTATTCCAACCTCTCTCTCCCTCTACATTCCAGTATCCCAACCTCTCTATCCCTTTACATTCCAGTATCCCAACCTCTCTATCCCTCTACATTCCAGTATCCCAACCTCTCTATCCCTCTACATTCCAGTCTCCCAACCTCTATATCCCTTTACATTCCAGTATCCCAACCTCTCTCTCCCTCTACATTACAGTCTCCCAACCTCTCTCTCCCTCTACATTCCAGTCTCCCAACCTCTCTATCCCTCTACATTTCAGTCTCCCAACCTCTCTATCCCTTTACATTACAGTCTCCCAACCTCTCTCCCTCTACATTCCAGTATCCCAACCTCTCTATCCCTCTACATTCCAGTCTCCCAACCTCTCTATCCCTCTACATTTCAGTCTCCCAACCTCTCTATCCCTTTACATTACAGTCTCCCAATCTCTCTCCCTCTACATTCCAGTATCCCAACCTCTCTATCCCTTTACATTCCAGTCTCCCAACCTCTCTATCCCTCTACATTCCAGTATCCCAACCTCTCTATCCCTCTACATTCCAGTATCCCAACCTCTCTATCCCTCTACATTCCAGTATCCCAACCTCTCTCTCCCTCTACATTCCAGTATCCCAACCTCTCTCTCCCTCTACATTCCAGTATCCCAACCTCTCTATCCCTCTATATTCCAGTATCCCAACCTCTCTATCCCTCTACATTCCAGTCTCCCAACCTCTCTATCCCTCTACATTTCAGTCTCCCAACCTCTCTATCCCTTTACATTACAGTCTCCCAACCTCTCTATCCCTTTACATTTCAGTCTCCCAACCTCTCTATCCCTTTACATTACAGTCTCCCAACCTCTCTCCCTCTACATTCCAGTATCCCAACCTCTCTATCCCTCTACATTCCAGTCTCCCAACCTCTCTATCCCTCTACATTTCAGTCTCCCAACCTCTCTATCCCTTTACATTACAGTCTCCCAATCTCTCTCCCTCTACATTCCAGTATCCCAACCTCTCTATCCCTTTACATTCCAGTCTCCCAACCTCTCTATCCCTCTACATTCCAGTATCCCAACCTCTCTATCCCTCTACATTCCAGTATCCCAACCTCTCTATCCCTCTACATTCCAGTATCCCAACCTCTCTATCCCTCTACATTCCAGTATCCCAACCTCTCTCTCCCTCTACATTCCAGTATCCCAACCTCTCTCTCCCTCTACATTCCAGTATCCCAACCTCTCTATCCCTCTATATTCCAGTATCCCAACCTCTCTATCCCTCTACATTCCAGTCTCCCAACCTCTCTATCCCTCTACATTTCAGTCTCCCAACCTCTCTATCCCTTTACATTACAGTCTCCCAACCTCTCTATCCCTTTACATTACAGTCTCCCAACCTCTCTCTCCCTTTACATTCCAGTATACCAACCTCTCTATCCCTCTACATTCCAGTATCCCAACCTCTCTATCCCTCTACATTACAGTCTCCCAACCTCTCTATCCCTCTACATTCCAGTATCCCAACCTCTCTATCCCTTTACATTCCAGTATCCCAACCTCTCTATCCCTCTATATTCCAGTATCCCAACCTCTCTCTCCCTCTACATTCCAGTATCCCAACCTCTCTATCCCTCTACATTACAGTCTCCCAACCTCTCTATCCCTCTACATTCTAGTATCCCAACCTCTCTATCCCTTTACATTCCAGTATCCCAACCTCTCTATCCCTCTACATTCCAGTATCCCAACCTCTCTCTCCCTCTACATTCCAGTATCCCAACCTCTCTATCCCTCTACATTCCAGTATCCCAACCTCTCTCTCCATCTACATTCCAGTATCCCAACCTCTCTATCCCTCTACATTCCAGTATCCCAACCTCTCTATCCCTTTACATTACAGTCTCCCAACCTCTCTCCCTCTACATTCCAGTATCCCAACCTCTCTATCCCTTTACATTCCAGTCTCCCAACCTCTCTATCCCTCTACATTCCAGTCTCCCAACCTCTCTATCCCTCTACATTCCAGTATCCCAACCTCTCTATCCCTCTACATTCCAGTATCCCAACCTCTCTATCCCTCTACATTCCAGTATCCCAACCTCTCTATCCCTCTACATTCCAGTATCCCAACCTCTCTCTCCCTCTACATTCCAGTATCCCAACCTCTCTATCCCTCTATATTCCAGTATCCCAACCTCTCTATCCCTCTACATTCCAGTCTCCCAACCTCTCTATCCCTCTACATTTCAGTCTCCCAACCTCTCTATCCCTTTACATTACAGTCTCCCAACCTCTCTATCCCTTTACATTTCAGTCTCCCAACCTCTCTATCCCTTTACATTACAGTCTCCCAACCTCTCTCCCTCTACATTCCAGTATCCCAACCTCTCTATCCCTCTACATTCCAGTCTCCCAACCTCTCTATCCCTCTACATTTCAGTCTCCCAACCTCTCTATCCCTTTACATTACAGTCTCCCAATCTCTCTCCCTCTACATTCCAGTATCCCAACCTCTCTATCCCTTTACATTCCAGTCTCCCAACCTCTCTATCCCTCTACATTCCAGTATCCCAACCTCTCTATCCCTCTACATTCCAGTATCCCAACCTCTCTATCCCTCTACATTCCAGTATCCCAACCTCTCTATCCCTCTACATTCCAGTATCCCAACCTCTCTCTCCCTCTACATTCCAGTATCCAAACCTCTCTCTCCCTCTACATTCCAGTATCCCAACCTCTCTATCCCTCTATATTCCAGTATCCCAACCTCTCTATCCCTCTACATTCCAGTCTCCCAACCTCTCTATCCCTCTACATTTCAGTCTCCCAACCTCTCTATCCCTTTACATTACAGTCTCCCAACCTCTCTATCCCTTTACATTACAGTCTCCCAACCTCTCTCTCCCTTTACATTCCAGTATACCAACCTCTCTATCCCTCTACATTCCAGTATCCCAACCTCTCTATCCCTCTACATTACAGTCTCCCAACCTCTCTATCCCTCTACATTCCAGTATCCCAACCTCTCTATCCCTTTACATTCCAGTATCCCAACCTCTCTATCCCTCTACATTCCAGTATCCCAACCTCTCTCTCCCTCTACATTCCAGTATCCCAACCTCTCTATCCCTCTACATTACAGTCTCCCAACCTCTCTATCCCTCTACATTCCAGTATCCCAACCTCTCTATCCCTTTACATTCCAGTATCCCAACCTCTCTATCCCTCTACATTCCAGTATCCCAACCTCTCTCTCCCTCTACATTCCAGTATCCCAACCTCTCTATCCCTCTACATTCCAGTATCCCAACCTCTCTCTCCATCTACATTCCAGTATCCCAACCTCTCTATCCCTCTACATTCCAGTATCCCAACCTCTCTATCCCTTTACATTACAGTCTCCCAACCTCTCTCCCTCTACATTCCAGTATCCCAACCTCTCTATCCCTTTACATTCCAGTCTCCCAACCTCTCTATCCCTCTACATTCCAGTCTCCCAACCTCTCTATCCCTCTACATTCCAGTATCCCAACCTCTCTATCCCTCTACATTCCAGTATCCCAACCTCTCTATCCCTCTACATTCCAGTATCCCAACCTCTCTATCCCTCTACATTCCAGTATCCCAACCTCTCTCTCCCTCTACATTCCAGTATCCCAACCTCTCTCTCCCTCTACATTCCAGTATCCCAACCTCTCTATCCCTCTATATTCCAGTATCCCAACCTCTCTATCCCTCTACATTCCAGTCTCCCAACCTCTCTATCCCTCTACATTTCAGTCTCCCAACCTCTCTATCCCTTTACATTACAGTCTCCCAACCTCTCTATCCCTTTACATTACAGTCTCCCAACCTCTCTCTCCCTTTACATTCCAGTATCCCAACCTCTCTATCCCTCTACATTCCAGTATCCCAACCTCTCTATCCCTCTACATTACAGTCTCCCAACCTCTCTATCCCTCTACATTCCAGTATCCCAACCTCTCTATCCCTTTACATTCCAGTATCCCAACCTCTCTATCCCTCTACATTCCAGTATCCCAACCTCTCTCTCCCTCTACATTCCAGTATCCCAACCTCTCTATCCCTCTACATTACAGTCTCCCAACCTCTCTATCCCTCTACATTCCAGTATCCCAACCTCTCTATCCCTTTACATTCCAGTATCCCAACCTCTCTATCCCTCTACATTCCAGTATCCCAACCTCTCTCTCCCTCTACATTCCAGTATCCCAACCTCTCTCTCCCTCTACATTCCAGTATCCCAACCTCTCTATCCCTCTACATTCCAGTATCCCAACCTCTCTATCCCTCTACATTCCAGTATCCCAACCTCTCTATCCCTTTACATTCCAGTATCCCAACCTCTCTCTCCCTCTACATTCCAGTATCCCAACCTCTCTATCCCTTTACATTCCAGTATCCCAACCTCTCTATCCCTCTACATTCCAGTATCCCAACCTCTCTATCCCTCTACATTCCAGTATCCCAACCTCTCTATCCCTCTACATTCCAGTATCCCAACCTCTCTCTCCCGCTACATTCCAGTATCCCAACCTCTCTATCCCTCTACATTTCAGTCTCCCAACCTCTCTATCCCTTTACATTACAGTCTCCCAACCTCTCTATCCCTCTACATTACAGTCTCCCAACCTCTCTATCCCTCTACATTACAGTCTCCCAACCTCTCTCTCCCTCTACATTCCAGTATCCCAACCTCTCTCTCCCTCCACATTCCAGTATCCCAACCTCTCTATCCCTCTACATTACAGTCTCCCAACCTCTCTCTCCCTCTACATTCCAGTATCCCAACCTCTCTCTCCCTCTACATTCCAGTATCCCAACCTCTCTATCCCTCTACATTTCAGTCTCCCAACCTCTCTATCCCTTTACATTACAGTCTCCCAACCTCTCTCCCTCTACATTCCAGTATCCCAACCTCTCTATCCCTCTACATTCCAGTATCCCAACCTCTCTCTCCCTCTACATTCCAGTATCCCAACCTCTCTATCCCTCTACATTCCAGTATCCCAACCTCTCTCTCCATCTACATTCCAGTATCCCAACCTCTCTATCCCTCTACATTCCAGTATCCCAACCTCTCTATCCCTTTACATTACAGTTTCCCAACCTCTCTCCCTCTACATTCCAGTATCCCAACCTCTCTATCCCTTTACATTCCAGTCTCCCAACCTCTCTATCCCTCTACATTCCAGTATCCCAACCTCTCTATCCCTCTACATTCCAGTATCCCAACCTCTCTATCCCTCTACATTCCAGTATCCCAACCTCTCTATCCCTCTACATTCCAGTATCCCAACCTCTCTCTCCCTCTACATTCCAGTATCCCAACCTCTCTCTCCCTCTACATTCCAGTATCCCAACCTCTCTATCCCTCTATATTCCAGTATCCCAACCTCTCTATCCCTCTACATTCCAGTCTCCCAACCTCTCTATCCCTCTACATTTCAGTCTCCCAACCTCTCTATCCCTTTACATTACAGTCTCCCAACCTCTCTATCCCTTTACATTACAGTCTCCCAACCTCTCTCTCCCTTTACATTCCAGTATCCCAACCTCTCTATCCCTCTACATTCCAGTATCCCAACCTCTCTATCCCTCTACATTACAGTCTCCCAACCTCTCTATCCCTCTACATTCCAGTATCCCAACCTCTCTATCCCTTTACATTCCAGTATCCCAACCTCTCTATCCCTCTACATTCCAGTATCCCAACCTCTCTCTCCCTCTACATTCCAGTATCCCAACCTCTCTATCCCTCTACATTACAGTCTCCCAACCTCTCTATCCCTCTACATTCCAGTATCCCAACCTCTCTATCCCTTTACATTCCAGTATCCCAACCTCTCTATCCCTCTACATTCCAGTATCCCAACCTCTCTCTCCCTCTACATTCCAGTATCCCAACCTCTCTATCCCTCTACATTCCAGTATCCCAACCTCTCTCTCCATCTACATTCCAGTATCCCAACCTCTCTATCCCTCTACATTCCAGTATCCCAACCTCTCTATCCCTTTACATTCCAGTATCCCAACCTCTCTCTCCCTCTACATTCCAGTATCCCAACCTCTCTATCCCTTTACATTCCAGTATCCCAACCTCTCTATCCCTCTACATTCCAGTATCCCAACCTCTCTATCCCTCTACATTCCAGTCTCCCAACCTCTATATCCCTCTACATTCCAGTATCCCAACCTCTCTCTCCCTCTACATTACAGTATCCCAACCTCTCTCTCCCTCTACATTCCAGTCTCCCAACCTCTCTATCCCTTTACATTCCAGTATCCCAACCTCTCTATCCCTCTACATTCCAGTATCCCAACCTCTCTATCCCTCTACATTACAGTCTCCCAACCTCTCTATCCCTTTACATTCCAGTATCCCAACCTCTCTATCCCTCTACATTACAGTCTCCCAACCTCTCTATCCCTCTACATTACAGTCTCCCAACCTCTCTATCCCTTTACATTACAGTATCCCAACCTCTCTATCCCTCTACATTCCAGTATCCCAACCTCTCTATCCCTCTACATTCCAGTATCCCAACCTCTCTATCCCTCTACATTTCAGTCTCCCAACCTCTCTCTCCCTCTACATTCCAGTATCCCAACCTCTCTCTCCCTCTACATTCCAGTATCCCAACCTCTCTATCCCTCTACATTACAGTCTCCCAACCTCTCTATCCCTCTACATTACAGTTTCCCAACCTCTCTATCCCTCTACATTTCAGTCTCCCAACCTCTCTCTCCCTCTACATTCCAGTATCCCAACCTCTCTCTCCCTCTACATTCCAGTATCCCAACCTCTCTATCCCTCTACATTACAGTCTCCCAACCTCTCTATCCCTCTACATTCCAGTATCCCAACCTCTCTATCCCTCTACATTCCAGTATCCCAACCTCTCTATCCCTCTACATTCCAGTATCCCAACCTCTCTATCCCTCTACATTCCAGTATCCCAACCTCTCTCTCCCTCTACATTCCAGTATCCCAACCTCTCTCTCCCTCTACATTCCAGTATCCCAACCTCTCTATCCCTCTAAATTCCAGTATCCCAACCTCTCTATCCCTCTACATTCCAGTCTCCCAACCTCTCTATCCCTCTACATTTCAGTCTCCCAACCTCTCTATCCCTTTACATTACAGTCTCCCAACCTCTCTATCCCTTTACATTTCAGTCTCCCAACCTCTCTATCCCTTTACATTACAGTCTCCCAACCTCTCTCCCTCTACATTCCAGTATCCCAACCTCTCTATCCCTCTACATTCCAGTCTCCCAACCTCTCTATCCCTCTACATTTCAGTCTCCCAACCTCTCTATCCCTTTACATTACAGTCTCCCAATCTCTCTCCCTCTACATTCCAGTATCCCAACCTCTCTATCCCTTTACATTCCAGTCTCCCAACCTCTCTATCCCTCTACATTCCAGTATCCCAACCTCTCTATCCCTCTACATTCCAGTATCCCAACCTCTCTATCCCTCTACATTCCAGTATCCCAACCTCTCTATCCCTCTACATTCCAGTATCCCAACCTCTCTCTCCCTCTACATTCCAGTATCCCAACCTCTCTCTCCCTCTACATTCCAGTATCCCAACCTCTCTATCCCTCTATATTCCAGTATCCCAACCTCTCTATCCCTCTACATTCCAGTCTCCCAACCTCTCTATCCCTCTACATTTCAGTCTCCCAACCTCTCTATCCCTTTACATTACAGTCTCCCAACCTCTCTATCCCTTTACATTACAGTCTCCCAACCTCTCTCTCCCTTTACATTCCAGTATACCAACCTCTCTATCCCTCTACATTCCAGTATCCCAACCTCTCTATCCCTCTACATTACAGTCTCCCAACCTCTCTATCCCTCTACATTCCAGTATCCCAACCTCTCTATCCCTTTACATTCCAGTATCCCAACCTCTCTATCCCTCTACATTCCAGTATCCCAACCTCTCTCTCCCTCTACATTCCAGTATCCCAACCTCTCTATCCCTCTACATTACAGTCTCCCAACCTCTCTATCCCTCTACATTCCAGTATCCCAACCTCTCTATCCCTTTACATTCCAGTATCCCAACCTCTCTATCCCTCTACATTCCAGTATCCCAACCTCTCTCTCCCTCTACATTCCAGTATCCCAACCTCTCTATCCCTCTACATTCCAGTATCCCAACCTCTCTCTCCATCTACATTCCAGTATCCCAACCTCTCTATCCCTCTACATTCCAGTATCCCAACCTCTCTATCCCTTTACATTACAGTCTCCCAACCTCTCTCCCTCTACATTCCAGTATCCCAACCTCTCTATCCCTTTACATTCCAGTCTCCCAACCTCTCTATCCCTCTACATTCCAGTCTCCCAACCTCTCTATCCCTCTACATTCCAGTATCCCAACCTCTCTATCCCTCTACATTCCAGTATCCCAACCTCTCTATCCCTCTATATTCCAGTATCCCAACCTCTCTATCCCTCTACATTCCAGTATCCCAACCTCTCTCTCCCTCTACATTCCAGTATCCCAACCTCTCTCTCCCTCTACATTCCAGTATCCCAACCTCTCTATCCCTCTATATTCCAGTATCCCAACCTCTCTATCCCTCTACATTCCAGTCTCCCAACCTCTCTATCCCTCTACATTTCAGTCTCCCAACCTCTCTATCCCTTTACATTACAGTCTCCCAACCTCTCTATCCCTTTACATTACAGTCTCCCAACCTCTCTCTCCCTTTACATTCCAGTATCCCAACCTCTCTATCCCTCTACATTCCAGTATCCCAACCTCTCTATCCCTCTACATTACAGTCTCCCAACCTCTCTATCCCTCTACATTCCAGTATCCCAACCTCTCTATCCCTTTACATTCCAGTATCCCAACCTCTCTATCCCTCTACATTCCAGTATCCCAACCTCTCTCTCCCTCTACATTCCAGTATCCCAACCTCTCTATCCCTCTACATTACAGTCTCCCAACCTCTCTATCCCTCTACATTCCAGTATCCCAACCTCTCTATCCCTTTACATTCCAGTATCCCAACCTCTCTATCCCTCTACATTCCAGTATCCCAACCTCTCTCTCCCTCTACATTCCAGTATCCCAACCTCTCTCTCCCTCTACATTCCAGTATCCCAACCTCTCTATCCCTCTACATTCCAGTATCCCAACCTCTCTATCCCTCTACATTCCAGTATCCCAACCTCTCTATCCCTTTACATTCCAGTATCCCAACCTCTCTCTCCCTCTACATTCCAGTATCCCAACCTCTCTATCCCTTTACATTCCAGTATCCCAACCTCTCTATCCCTCTACATTCCAGTATCCCAACCTCTCTATCCCTCTACATTCCAGTATCCCAACCTCTCTATCCCTCTACATTCCAGTATCCCAACCTCTCTCTCCCGCTACATTCCAGTATCCCAACCTCTCTATCCCTCTACATTTCAGTCTCCCAACCTCTCTATCCCTTTACATTACAGTCTCCCAACCTCTCTATCCCTCTACATTACAGTCTCCCAACCTCTCTATCCCTCTACATTACAGTCTCCCAACCTCTCTCTCCCTCTACATTCCAGTATCCCAACCTCTCTCTCCCTCCACATTCCAGTATCCCAACCTCTCTATCCCTCTACATTACAGTCTCCCAACCTCTCTCTCCCTCTACATTCCAGTATCCCAACCTCTCTCTCCCTCTACATTCCAGTATCCCAACCTCTCTATCCCTCTACATTTCAGTCTCCCAACCTCTCTATCCCTTTACATTACAGTCTCCCAACCTCTCTCCCTCTACATTCCAGTATCCCAACCTCTCTATCCCTCTACATTCCAGTATCCCAACCTCTCTCTCCCTCTACATTCCAGTATCCCAACCTCTCTATCCCTCTACATTCCAGTATCCCAACCTCTCTCTCCATCTACATTCCAGTATCCCAACCTCTCTATCCCTCTACATTCCAGTATCCCAACCTCTCTATCCCTTTACATTACAGTTTCCCAACCTCTCTCCCTCTACATTCCAGTATCCCAACCTCTCTATCCCTTTACATTCCAGTCTCCCAACCTCTCTATCCCTCTACATTCCAGTATCCCAACCTCTCTATCCCTCTACATTCCAGTATCCCAACCTCTCTATCCCTCTACATTCCAGTATCCCAACCTCTCTATCCCTCTACATTCCAGTATCCCAACCTCTCTCTCCCTCTACATTCCAGTATCCCAACCTCTCTCTCCCTCTACATTCCAGTATCCCAACCTCTCTATCCCTCTATATTCCAGTATCCCAACCTCTCTATCCCTCTACATTCCAGTCTCCCAACCTCTCTATCCCTCTACATTTCAGTCTCCCAACCTCTCTATCCCTTTACATTACAGTCTCCCAACCTCTCTATCCCTTTACATTACAGTCTCCCAACCTCTCTCTCCCTTTACATTCCAGTATCCCAACCTCTCTATCCCTCTACATTCCAGTATCCCAACCTCTCTATCCCTCTACATTACAGTCTCCCAACCTCTCTATCCCTCTACATTCCAGTATCCCAACCTCTCTATCCCTTTACATTCCAGTATCCCAACCTCTCTATCCCTCTACATTCCAGTATCCCAACCTCTCTCTCCCTCTACATTCCAGTATCCCAACCTCTCTATCCCTCTACATTACAGTCTCCCAACCTCTCTATCCCTCTACATTCCAGTATCCCAACCTCTCTATCCCTTTACATTCCAGTATCCCAACCTCTCTATCCCTCTACATTCCAGTATCCCAACCTCTCTCTCCCTCTACATTCCAGTATCCCAACCTCTCTATCCCTCTACATTCCAGTATCCCAACCTCTCTCTCCATCTACATTCCAGTATCCCAACCTCTCTATCCCTCTACATTCCAGTATCCCAACCTCTCTATCCCTTTACATTCCAGTATCCCAACCTCTCTCTCCCTCTACATTCCAGTATCCCAACCTCTCTATCCCTTTACATTCCAGTATCCCAACCTCTCTATCCCTCTACATTCCAGTATCCCAACCTCTCTATCCCTCTACATTCCAGTCTCCCAACCTCTATATCCCTCTACATTCCAGTATCCCAACCTCTCTCTCCCTCTACATTACAGTATCCCAACCTCTCTCTCCCTCTACATTCCAGTCTCCCAACCTCTCTATCCCTTTACATTCCAGTATCCCAACCTCTCTATCCCTCTACATTCCAGTATCCCAACCTCTCTATCCCTCTACATTACAGTCTCCCAACCTCTCTATCCCTTTACATTCCAGTATCCCAACCTCTCTATCCCTCTACATTACAGTCTCCCAACCTCTCTATCCCTCTACATTACAGTCTCCCAACCTCTCTATCCCTTTACATTACAGTATCCCAACCTCTCTATCCCTCTACATTCCAGTATCCCAACCTCTCTATCCCTCTACATTCCAGTATCTCAACCTCTCTATCCCTCTACATTTCAGTCTCCCAACCTCTCTCTCCCTCTACATTCCAGTATCCCAACCTCTCTCTCCCTCTACATTCCAGTATCCCAACCTCTCTATCCCTCTACATTACAGTCTCCCAACCTCTCTATCCCTCTACATTACAGTTTCCCAACCTCTCTATCCCTCTACATTTCAGTCTCCCAACCTCTCTCTCCCTCTACATTCCAGTATCCCAACCTCTCTCTCCCTCTACATTCCAGTATCCCAACCTCTCTATCCCTCTACATTACAGTCTCCCAACCTCTCTATCCCTCTACATTACAGTTTCCCAACCTCTCTATCCCTCTACATTTCAGTCTCCCAACCTCTCTATCCCTCTACATTTCAGTCTCCCAACCTCTCTATCCCGTTACATTACAGTCTCCCAACCTCTCTCCCTCTACATTCCAGTATCCCAACCTCTCTATCCCTCTACATTCCAGTCTCCCAACCTCTATATCCCTCTACATTCCAGTCTCCCAACCTCTCTATCCCTCTACATTCCAGTATCCCAACCTCTCTATCCCTCTACATTCCAGTATCCCAACCTCTCTCTCCCTCTACATTCCAGCGTGTCCGTGAACATAAGAGGATCCTCTTTCCTTATGGAGTTGTACCATCAGTCAGCTCAGATAGAGGCTCACATATCTGATGTACTTCCTATGCCTGTAAACTTGTTCACAGCCCCCAAACGGACACAGAGACACATAAACCCCCCAGCCATTTTGGAATTGTTTGGAAACTGCTGAAAGGCCTCTATCAAACACAAACCCTGGCTCTGACTCATAAACATATTTGTGTTTATCTCTTCTAAACACCTTGGAGACCCATCATCGCCTGACAAAAGCAGGGAATTAGAATTCCTGTTTTGAAAAAATAGAGAAAAGAAGCCTTTCTAACTAAATAAATGGATAATTCCTCCACCGAGGACAGAGTGTGAATGATAACAAGATGAGAGGAGTGAGCAGGGTGAAGTATGGTCACGATCCAGAGACTCCTGTGCTTCAGTCAGCCCAAGGTGATTCTGCAACTGCTTCTTCACAACCTTTATTCTCACATTATATTATACATTCCCAAGATGCATTGCTCTCTGGGGAGGAAGATGACTTTCTTGTTTTTCTGTCTTTGGGCAGGGGCTCTGTTAGTCAGGGGGAAGAGAATGTGGACTCTCTCGCCAGGCCCCGCCTGTGTGTCACCCCTCCAGTCACCTCTGGGCTGGGGTGGCCCAGGCTTTATGAAGGCTTCAACATGCCTGAAAGGGACACACAGCATGCAGTCTGCAGGGTCCCGCTCCACACACACACACATCACACACACATCACAAGAAATGAAGAAATGTCTGCAAACTGCCTTTGAATATTAAAAAGAAAAGTGAGTTACCAGGAAGAATAGGACAGAAAGGAGGAAGGCCTCTCCATTGAGCTGGCTGGGGAGAGAGAGAGAGGGGGGGGGGGGGGGGGTGAATGAACTACACCATACACATTGTATGTGTGTTGATCACAGTGAGCTCCTCACTAAGATCCCATCATACACTGGGGGAAACACTAGCTGTGGACGTGGAGAGTCTGTGGAGAGTCTGAGGGGTTTGAGGAGGATGTGGTGTTACCAGAGGGTGATACTGTAGCAAGAACACTAGTCTAATTTGCTGTCCAGGGTCTAATTTGCAAGTCTTTTTTGGGGATATTTGGAGCCTTTTCATCTCTCAGTTTAACCCTGAAATACCATTGGATTATCTCTTTGAGTTTAACCTGAAATACCATTGGATCATCTCTTTGAGTTTAACCTGAAATGCCATTGGATCATCTCTTTGAGTTGAACCCTGAAATACCATTGGATCATCTCTTTGAGTTGAACCCTGAAATGCCATTGGATCATCTCTTTGAGTTGAACCCTGAAATGCCATTGGATCTCATAGTTCTCTCTGCATGGTGCTTCATGATAGTTTTCTCAAGCTGAGCCTGTATTTGGAAGAATAGGCCTATCACAAATTTAGCCAAGGTGGATTTTCTCTTTGTATTTAAAGTGGCAGGCGATGAAATGGATAGGGAAGTGTATTTTGGATACTGGTACTGGACACATTGCTTGACACTGGGACATTAAACTACCGCTGGGCTACTCAGATTTGGGAATATCAGACTAGGACCTGGATGTGAGTTGTTGCTGTTGACGTGGCTGTGAAAAGGATCTATCCCAGTGGGATTGGTCTGGTTCTGTGTTATTACAGCAGACACCATGCAACCTGTATCTCTGCTGGTGGTGGTGCTGGCCATGCTGGGGGTCTGCCCTCATAAGGGTCCTCATCATTGGGCCCCTCGCCACACTGGTCTGCGGAGATCTCAATCCCACTGGTGTAAGAGACAGCAGGGGAAGACTCAGGGGCCCCACCAAGACCCCTTGCCTCTGAGGTACCACGGCAGCAAGACACACAAATGTAACCACTTCTTCCACAGTAAGTCTAACTAAATGATCTGTGCATTCTATCGAAAGGTGGAGAAGCCTGGAGCTTTTACAAATGAACTGATCCCAAACCTCTTTGGCTTGAATGTACGGACATCATTTGCATCCCTTTTCCTAGTAATTGGGGTCAATGTTTGAGTTATTGTAATCATCACAAGTTGATAGTCTCCTGGAGTGGGATGCAGGAAAGGGTGGAAAAGTTGTCTGTACTTTCATGCTATCTTTTCTCTTCATGGAGGTTGTGCCAAGGAAAGGAGAAATGGCTGTGGTGTTAAATGCACTCTACTGTCTCCTCTCTTCTCCCAGCTCGCAGCCAAGACAAATACGTTATTTTCTCTGCCTCTGCTGCTCTGATCAAGGCAACAACTCACATCCAGGTCCTCGCCTGCTCTGATCAAGGCAACAACTCACATCCAGGTCCTCGCCTGCTCTGATCAAGGCAACAACTCACATCCAGGTCCTCGCCTGCTCTGATCAAGGCAACAACTCACATCCAGGTCCTCGCCTGCTCTGATCAAGGCAACAACTCACATCCAGGTCCTCGCCTGCTCTGATCAAGGCAACAACTCACATCCAGGTCCTCGCCTGCTCTGATCAAGGCAACAACTCACATCCAGGTCCTCGCCTGCTCTGATCAAGGCAACAACTCACATCCAGGTCCTCGCCTGCTCTGATCAAGGCAACAACTCACATCCAGGTCCTCGCCTGCTCTGATCAAGGCAACAACTCACACCCAGGTCCTCGCCTGCTCTAATCAAGGCAACAACTCACATCCAGGTCTTCGCCTGCTCTGATCAAGGCAACAACTCACATCCAGGTCCTCGCCTGCTCTGATCAAGGCAACAACTCACACCCAGGTCCTCGCCTGCTCTGATCAAGGCAACAACTCACATCCAGGTCTTCGCCTGCTCTGATCAAGGCAACAACTCACATCCAGGTCCTCGCCTGCTCTGATCAAGGCAACAACTCACATCCAGGTCCTCGCCTGCTCTGATCAAGGCAACAACTCACATCCAGGTCCTCGCCTGCTCTGATCAAGGCAACAACTCACATCCAGGTCCTCTGCTGCTCTGATCAAGGCAACAACTCACATCCAGGTCCTCGCCTGCTCTGATCAAGGCAACAACTCACATCCAGGTCCTCGCCTGCTCTGATCAAGGCAACAACTCACACCCAGGTCCTCGCCTGCTCTGATCAAGGCAACAACTCACATCCAGGTCCTCGCCTGCTCTGATCAAGGCAACAACTCACATCCAGGTCTTCGCCTGCTCTGCGATAGAGAGGAGATATGCGCGGGAGAGGCTGCATGCTCGGAGAGAAGCTCAGCTATTGTTATCTGATACTGCATGGATGGCTGTCGTAGGCAATGGAGAGGAAGCTGACTAAAACAGCTTTAAAGGCAACTGTTTGTATTCCTCAGGTCCAAATTCAATACAAAAACAAAGAGAAAGATAGTGAACCCAAACAAAGATCTTTCCAGTATTTGTTTTAATATCTGAGCTATTTATTGGGGGATGTATTCATCCACTTGCTTTAGTCTGCTTGTGTTGTGAATGGTTCCGTACTTCTCAGAATGAAGCTCAAATCATTTAAATCAGAGTTGTCTTCATACTCTGTTGGTCCCTCAAATTCAAATATGGACCTCAAAGACCATTCCACTGATGTTTTTCATTCTTCCCCTCTAATCAGGGACTGGTTTAGACCTGGGACACCAGGTTGGTGAGGCTCGGAGGGAGTAGGGGGTGATGATGCAACATAGTAGACACAACATCACATTGTTACTGTAGCTACCTCAGTTCTGTAGGTTGATCCTTCTACACTTTCTAAAATCATTTACATCTGCCTGCAGCCAGTGAATGCTTTCCACATGCCAGACCTCTCAGTCAGACCCCATGTTGCTGGTCTCAATGAAGCCACGGCCATAATCGCCCGTATGTTTCAGTCTTGTACTGTTCTCTCCTGTTGGTTCCAAGAAAAGTTTAATTCCATTTGGAAGTATTCAGCTGAGCAGCCATTGGCAGAAGCAGGGCAATTAAAGGATTGGTGACAGCCTGGCAGGAGCGACACACTGTAGAACACTGACACAGAGGCTGGTTCAAGAAAAGAGCAGAATCACATTTGAGACCTAATTGGAGAGGAATGAATGAGACTGAGAAATAGAGGAGATAATGCGATTGAATGACGTTTACCATAATCTGCATGTCAGTATGACCTCCTGATCAATCTATTCCTCATCCTACATACAATGAGGCATAACTAATGAAGATCAACACATTGTACACAAAAGGGTGGATAGGCGACAGTTCTTCTTATGGTATGATAATACATTTAGATTTTCAGCATTTATTTATTTGGTCTGTGTGTTGTCAATAACATCTCCATCGCATATAAAGATGACGATATGCCCATGATGGATGAGTTCCACTTACTCTCACTGGAGGGCGCTGTTGGGTAACTAATACGGCCTCAAAGGACAGGGCCTGAGCTGAAATTATAGGCTCTTTGTATGGGCTATGATATTACTTTTTATTAAGATTCTTAATTCATGTAATCAATGTCATTTTTTTAATGAACCTTTTACATAAAACATTTACTCATAAAATGTATCAAATTCAACCATCTTTTTTAATGAATACCTGTCATCGCTGGAGTATTGTCTAAAATCACAGACTAGACATTTTTTTATAAACTAGAATTGATTAAATGTAAAAGAACTGCATTGAAAAGACAATGACAAAATGTTGTCATTTAATTTTGAGTATCTTTAATCTTATTATGTGGAAAAACAATTGGCCTACAAAAAATAATAGACTACTTGGGCTAACGGAGGTCTGAAGGTTTTAGCCTGTAAATACTGTAAATTCGATTTAGGTTATGTTTTTCTCGTTTAGCAACTCTTACATATTTTAAAGTAGATTAGCATCATTGATCGTGGTTAAGAGAAACCTAGTTCCAAGATAATCACCCCTAAAGTGAATTTTAATTGCCTGATGAAGATGTGTATCTCACCCCAGCAGAAAGACAAAGCAGAGCTTGGGAGTATAGAACAGATACACTACATGACCAAAAGTATGTGGACACCTGCTCGTCGAGCATCTCATTCCAAAATCATGGCCATTAATATGGAGTTGGTCCCCCCTTTGCTGCTATAACAGCCTCTACTCTTCTGGGAAGGCTTTCCACAGATGTTTGAACAATGCTGCGGGGATTTGCTTCCATTCAGCCACAAGTGCATTAGTGAGGTTGGGCACTGATGTTGGGCGATTAGGCCTGGCTCGCAGTCGGCGTTCCAATTCATCCCAAAAGTGTTTGATGGGGTTGAGGTCAGGGCTCTGCGCAGTCCAGTCCAGTCAAGTTCTTCCACACTGATATTGACAAAAGATTTCTGTATGGACCTCACTACCTACCTCATCCCAATATTTGTTTTTGTTTTTCTGCTCTTTTGCACACCAGTATTTCTACTTGCTATATTGTAATTACTTCGCCACTATTGGCCTATTTATTGCCTTACCTCCTTACTTCATTTGCAGACACAGTATACAGATTTTTCTATTGTGTTATTGAGTGTACGTTTGTTTATCCCATGTGTAACTCCGTGTTGTTTTTTGTCGCACTGCTTTATCTTGGCCAGGTCGCAGTTGTAAATGAGAACTTGTTCTCACCTTGTCTACCTGGTTGAATAAAGGTGAAATAAAAAATAAAAAAAATAAAAAATTGTGCACAGGGGCATTGTCATGCTGAAACAGGAAAGGGCCTTCCCCAAACTGTTGCCACAAAGTTCGAAGGACATAATCATCTAGAATGTCATTGTATGCTGTAGTGTTAAGATTTCCATTCACTGGAACCAAGGGGTCTAGCACGAACCATGAAAAACAGCCCCAGACCATTATTCCTCCTCCACCAAACTTTACAGTTGGCACTATGTATTGGGGCAGGTAGTGTTCTCCTGGCATCCGCCAAACACAGATTCGTCCTTCGGACTGCCAGATGATGAAGTGTGATTCATTACTCCAGAGAACACGTTTCCGTTGCTCCAGATTCCAATGGCTGCGAGCTTTACACCCCTCCAGGCGATGCTTAGCATGGCGCATGGTGAACTTAGGCTTGTGAGCGGCTGCTCGGCCATGGAAACCCATTTCATGAAGCTCCTGATGAACAGTTCTAGTGTTGACGTTGCTACCAGAGGCAGTTTGAAACTTGGTAGTAAGTTTTGCAACCGAAGACAGAATAATTTATACGCGCTATGCGCTTCAGCACTCGGCGGTCCCTTTCTATGAGCTTGTGTGGCCTACCACTTCGCAGTTGAGCCGTTGCTGCTCCAAGATGCTTCCACTTCACAATAACAGCACTTACAGTTGACCGGGGCAGCTCCAGCTGGGCAGAAATTTTATGAACTGACTCGTTGCGACGGTGCCCCATTGAAAGTCACTGAGCTCTTCGGTAAGGCCATTCTACTGCCAATGTTTGTCTATGGAGATTGCATGGCTGTGTGCTCGATTTTATACACCTGTCAGCAACGGGTGTGGCTGAAATAGCTGAATCCACTAATTTGAAGGGGTGTCCACATACCTTTGTATAAATAGTGTAGTTCTATTGCCACTCAAATAGGTCATTACTTGATATCCCATGGCTTCTGTGCATTGATTTTGAGAAAACATCTTATTCTATAGGTTGTAGGTTAATAGTTGTCATTTTGTTTGTTCTATTCTAGACAATGTTAAATTTTTGGGGAACAGAAATGACTTTCAGTCAACCAAAACAGGGTTTGTGTTCTTTTCAACTCTATATTCTATTATATTCTATTATTATTATTATCATTATTATTATTGCATACTATTGCTTAGTATAAAAACAAATCGAAATTTATAAGAACAGGGAAAAGTCTAACACGTGGCCTGATCTATCCTTCACACACATAGGCTACCTATAGGTTTACCACGTGCATGGGAATTGTGAATAACAAACTTAACTGTAGTGTGGTAGGCAACATACATAAATGTTACCAGTCACCTCCGTAAGTGAAAAGATTTGATAGCTCATCTGCGCTGCGCTCACCAATCCAGCCTGTAAGAGGTTAAATTTATTCTATGGAAAAACCAATTGTAAGCTTCTTGAAGGGGGGAGAATGGCACATACCATTTGACGAGGCATTCAGCTCCAGTGAATGAAGTGCTGTGAATGTGAATTCGAACCCCCCTGCCGGAGGTGAAGGGGTCCGCGGCGCTCACAGGGGATTCGAAAACCCAAATACGCTTTTGTGGATTGAAACTTTGGTAACCCAAGCGCCACTGAATTGATGGAAAAGTAGTAGTGATCCACGACCGATGGATCCGGGTTACAAAGTGTCCAGCCTTTTGCCTATCTAAACCCGGAGAAAAGAAACTTCTGAAGTTCCCGTTGTCAAGTGACAGATTCAAAAACGGACCTAAATGATGTGACTGCAAGCATCGATTCTCTAGGAGGGGTTTACAACGGACCTCCACTGATTTTCTGTTTCACAAATGACCTTGTGGTGATTTCTCTCTGGATTGTTGCCTGTGATTTCCTCACTTTATTATCCATATAAATGGGAAGAGGATTATTTGAATTGGATTATACAGTTACCCGTTAAACGAGAACGCACGACTGATACGTGATGACAAAGTCCAAGAAGCGATAGAACTGTTCTAAACGTCTGCCTAAATAACATGTAAAAAAAAAAAAAAAAAACTCGAAACTTGCTTCCATAGCTTTTGGATATCACGTCAGTTTAAAACTATTGATATCACGTCAGTTTAAAACTATTGATATCACGTCAGTTTAAAACTATTGATATCACGTCAGTTTAAAACTATTGATACATCGCAGATCACGCGTTCTATTCCCATTTTGCGGCAGTTTGTTCTCGGTAGATTTTTATATTCTCCACAATTCATGGAATACTACTTTTGAGTCGAGATATTGGAATAACATTTTAAATATTAACAAATCATTAACTATTTTATTTCGTAATTCTCTTGGTATTTTGAAACCAGTTTTGAAATTGACACCAGGATTATGAAGGAGTGGATTGTTGAAGTATTTCACGAATAATTTGGATTAATCAAGCAATATTCTCAGACGAGAGACGTTGAATAATGTCGCCAACTTCTATTGGGATGGCGGTTTTACTTGGAATTCTCCATGTGTGCTCAGGTAGGCAACTTATCATTCACTTGCTGCTTTGCATTTGGACACACCTGGGTTGGACATTTGGTATGAATATAAGATGTACCATTCAATTGCATATATTCATCTACTTTTACTGCACAATCTATGCATTATATTCTATAATGTATGATAATACATTGTACCATCCCTCACTGTGCGTACATAGCCAAGTAATTCTTTGCCAAGAAAAGTAGCCTAGGTCTATACTTTTTCAATAGCAGGTCAATTATGAAAGTGTGAAACTGAGACCTGTGAACCTAAACATTTACAATCAGTGCTGGGGCAAAATGTTTCGTTTTGTTTGCAAGGCTATACAATGTGAAGTAGGACTAGACATTTTAATATCAATTAGAAAATCCAGGAATAAATAGTCTATTAATTTATTGTACAGAAGTGGCAGTTAAATACACTTCAAACAACAAGAGCTTCAGATGGTGGTTTCAAGTACTGTAGTCCCTGTTCTTATTTCTCTTTAAGACTTATGGGTGGTGCAGCGGTCTAAGGCACTGCATCTCAGTGCAAGAGGTGTCGTCACTACAGTCCCTGGTTCAAATCCAGGCTGTATCACATCTGGCTGTGTTTGGGAGTCCCATAGGGCAGCGTCGGGCAGAGTCCCATTGGCCCATCGTCGTCCGGCTTTGGCCGGGGTAGACTGTCATTGTAAATAAGAATGTGTTCTTAACTGACTTGCCTAGTTAAATAAAGGTACAATTTAATAAAGACCAACTAAATCATACAATAACATATGAAGGGCGGAGAGGCCTATTGGCCTACTTCTCCTGACATGAACAGCATGATCAATCAAAGGCTACTGAGAGTACATCAGTATACTGTACACAGCTTTTGACTGCAAAAAGTCTACTTTTAGGGATGGGTGAGGGGGCGGACTAGCTTTCTAACCCTGAACTGCTTGAACAGTGTGCAGTATGCAGGCCTATCACAGTGATTCCTGTGGGAGGCTTGGAGAGAGCTGTCCTCATCACTCAAACAGACAGTGGTGGACCCCGTGGAGATTGGGCTGCAGTGTTTGTCCTGGTGATAGCGTGGTCCATTTCCAGTGGTGTAAAGTACTTAAGGAAAAATACTTCATAGTACTACTTAAGTACTTTTTGGGGGGTATCTGTACTTTACTTTACTATATCTATGTTTGACAACTTTTAGTTTTTCTTCACTACATTCCTAAAGAAAATATTGTACTTTTTACTCCATACATTTTCCCTGACAACCAAAAGTACTCATTATATTTTGAATGCTTAACAAGACAGGAACATTGTCAAATTCACACACTTATCAAGAGAACATCCCTGGTCATCTACTGCCTCTGATCTGGCAGACTCACTAAACATAAATGCATCTTTTGTAAATAATGTCAGAGTGTGCCCCTGGCTATCAGTCAATTTTTTAAACAAGAAAATTGTGCCGTCTGCTTTGCTTAATATAAGGAATTGTATATGATTTATACTTCTACTTTTGATACTTAAGTATATTTTAGCAGTTTTACTCAAGTAGTATTTTACTGGGTGACTTTCACTTTTACGTTAACTTTCTATTAACGTATCTTTACTTTCTATTAACGTATATTTACTTTCTATTAAGGTATCTTTACTTTCTATTAACATACCTTTACTTTCTATTAACGTATCTTTACTTTCTATTAACGTATCTTTACTTTCTATTAACATACCTTTACTTTCTATTAAGGTGTCTTTACTTTCTATTAAGGTGTCTTTACTTTCTATTAACGTATCTTTACTTTCTATTAAGGTGTCTTTACTTTATATTAACGTATCTTTACTTTCTATTAATGTATCTTTACTTTCTATTAACGTATCTTTACTTTATATTAACGTATCTTTACTTTCTATTAATGTATCTTTACTTTCAATTAACGTATCTTTACTTTATATTAAGGTATCTTTACTTTCTATTAATGTATCTTTACTTTCTATTAACGTATCTTTACTTTCTATTAAGGTATCTTTACTTTATATTAACGTATCTTTACTTTCTATTAACGTATCTTTACTTTCTATTAATGTGTCTTTACTTTATATTAACGTATCTTTACTTTATATTAACGTATCTTTACTTTCTATTAACGTATCTTTACTTTATATTAACGTATCTTTACTTTCTATTAAGGTATCTTTACTTTATATTAACGTATCTTTACTTTATATTAATGTGTCTTTACTTTATATTAACGTATCTTTACTTTCTATTAAGGTGTCTTTACTTTCTATTAACGTATATTTACTTTCTATTAAGGTGTCTTTACTTTCTATTAACGTATCTTTACTTTCTATTAAGGTGTCTTTACTTGCATTCAAGTACTGTATGTTTTTCCACCACTGTCCATTTCCATAACAGGTGTGGTTTCCACTAGTTACCACAGCCACAAAGTCAAAATAGTCTGTATCTTAAAATTTATGAAAACAAACAATGCTTTTTGGTCTTAATTTAAGCCTAAGGTTAGCACTGTGACAAAGCCCTGTACTGAAGGTTAGGGTTAGGGTTAGGAGGATTAGGTTTAAAATCCCAAATTTATGAAGAGAAATTTGAGAAATTGGTAGGGTTTAGGACTTTGTCACTGTGGTAACTACAGACAACCCAACACCAGCTCATCTGTGTTCTGTTTGGACATGATAGAGATTGGTGCCCAGTTTTACATTCTGACTTATAACTACTCTTACTGTGTTGCAACTGCTGTGTAGCTGTGTGTGGTGCTGTGGGAACTTGTTCTACTTATGAAAATATACAATGTGGCATTCATTTCAAACATACACCATTTTGCTGGTGGCATTTTGGCATCAAAGACATTGTTCAGCAATCCATTACTCAGACGTAATCATTTTGTGGCTAATTGTCTTCATCTATTGTGTGCTGTTTGGTTCGTGTCTGGCCAGACTCTCTCAATGTTGTGATGTAATAAAGGAGTGAACTCAGGAGTGTTATGCCAGAACAGCCTACTTGTATTTTCTCTCACTCTCTCACTCAGTCAGTCACTCACTCACAATTCAATGGACTTTATTGCCATGGGAAACATGTGTTAACATTGCCAAAGCAAGTGAGGTAGATAATATTCAAAAGTGAAATAAACAATAAAAATGAACAGTAAACATTACACATACAGAAGTTTCAAAAGAACAAAGACATTACAAATGTCATATTATGTATATATACTAGAGGTCGACCGATTATGATTTTTCAATGCCGATACCGATTATTGGAGGACAAAAAAAGCCGATACCGATTAATCGGGCCGATTTATTTAAAAAACAAATTTTTATATATATATATATATATATATATATATATATATATATATATATATCATACACACACACACATTTTTGTAATAATGACAATTGCAACAATACTGAATGAACAATGAACACTTATTTTAACTTAATATAATACATAAATACACACACGCACACAGCTCTGAAGTGACAATGATACTGAAGAGTCTGCTTAGGAGACAAATACTCTCAACTGTTTGATTAAAAATAGAGTTTAAGTTACCTGTGATGAATGTTGAAAACAAAAACTTTAATTTCTATATGCAGGAAATCCTATTTTAATAATGGGCATGGTAAGAATTGACAACCAAAGTGCGAGTCATAATTCCCATGACACCTAGCAAAATCTGAAAAGCGGTTCCTTCATTTATTCCATAGGATATTTTTAGATTCACTTAAAATAAGGTCTGTGTTTTACAGGTCAGCTTACATCACCGTGCCAATTTTATAACTGTGTAGATATCCATAGGACAAGGTAACTCTGATCAATATTGGCTAAATATAAGCGAAGATAAAAAAAAATAATTGTAGAGTGGATTTATGAAAATATGTTGACATACGTTACCTTATCTTAATGAGATTTACACGGGTATCAAAACGTCGAGGCGGTTTAAGCCTGCACGAAACACAGACCTTATTTGAAGTAGATCAAGACATTCTCTATGGAAGACATGAACGGTAAAATAACGAAGGAACCCCTTTCAAATTCAGCCGCAAGTTATTACAGGAATTATAACACGTCGACTATTTCTCTCTAAACCATATACCTTTGACTAATCCGGAAACTATCACCTCGAAAACAAAACGTTTATTCCGTTCCGTATTTTATCTAACGGGTGGCATCCATGAGTCTAAATATTCCTGTTACATTGCACAACCTTCAATGTTGTCATAATTACGTAAAGTTCTGGCAAATTAGTTCGCAAAGAGCCAGGCGGCCCAAACTGTTGCATATACCCTGACTCTGCGTGCAATGAACGCAAGAGAAATGACACAATTTCACCTGGTTAATATTGCCTGCTAACCTGGATTTCTTTTAGCTAAATATGCAGGTTTAAAAATATATACTTGTGTATTGATTTTAAGAAAGGCATTGATGTTTATGGTTAAGTACACATTGGAGCAATGACAGTCATTGATTGATTGTTTTTTATAAGATAAGTTTAATGCTAGCTAGCAACTTACCTTAGCTTACTGCATTCGCTAACAGGCAGGCTCCTCGTGGAGTGCAATGTAATCAATGCAAGATTGGATCCCCCGAGCTGACAAGGTTAAAAATCTGTCGTTCTGCCTCGTTTTTCCTAGGCCGTCATTGAAAATAAGAATGTGTTCTTAACTGACTTGCCTAGTTAAATAAAGATTAAATAAATGTGTAAAAAACAAAACAAAACAAACAAACAAACAAAACAAAAAAATCGGCAAATCGGCGCCCAAAAATACCGATTTCCGATTGTTACGAAAACTTGAAATCGGCCCCGATTTAATCGGTCGACCTCTAATATATACAGTGTTGTAATGATGTGCAAATGGTTCTCTGTCACTCCCTGAGTCCCCCCCTCCCTATCTCTCTCTGAGTCTCTTGCTATCTCTCTCATTCTCTCTCTCTTTTCTTATCTCTCTCTTTTCCTCTCTCTTTCTCTCTCTCTCTCGTTCTCTCTCCCTCTTTCTCACATTCTCTCACATCAATGCCTTTATAGACCTGGGCCATACACTCTGGGCTTTCCAGGTCAGTTGCTCATACTCTATTATGAGGTGGCTAATGCCTGCCATCCCAGAGTGGATGTATAGCAAAGATTCACCTTATTCATTTTGACCCAAAACTGATTTTAAATGTTTAGGTTCACAGTTCACATGCTTTTCATAGCATAAAGCAGAGTTGTATATATTGCAACTTTGATGTAATGACAGTTGATTCTAAACTCATGAAAGGTAGGCTACTATTCAAAGAAACAGTTATGACTTCCCGTCTCCTGTTGATTGCAGTATATTATAGCTTCAGTTGCCCGATGCAATTACATCTAAGTCTCAGGTAATTGTTTTCAAGTTTAAACCTGGCATAATATTATAGCCTACCTGTACTTAATGCTTAGTACTCTGGTTAATGTGCTTTAAAACACTTACTCTTTCAGCAGATCATGAACAGAGTTAGAACAACTTAAAACTAAATGAAGAAATGATATGGCTGGGTATGATGGTGATTGACTCCATAAAAAAATTATATTGTAATTGAAACTGAAATGTAAGTTGTAAAGTATGTATATACGGGTCTAGTTGACAGTAGACACGCCACCAACACTCTGTGAGCTGTGACTTCTCACTCTATAGTAGGGTTCCCCAACTGGCGGCCCTCGGGTGGTTTTATTTGGCCCCCAAGAAGAAATATATATATTTTTTTTTTCATGTATTTATTTTTGGACATAAAAGACTATAAAAACACCAGCACATTCAAATTATTCTCACACATAACAGAGAGAGAGATATACTGAGTGGACAAATCATTAGGAACACCTGCTTTTCCATGACAGACTGACCAGGTGAATCCAGGTGAAAGCTATGATCCCTTATTGATGTCACCTGTTAAATCAACTTCAATCAGTGTAGATGAAGGGGAGGAGACAGGTTAAAGAATGATTTGTAAGCCTTGAGACAATTGAGACATGGATTGTGTATGTGTGCCATTCAGAGGGGGAATCAGTGTAGTGTAGCGTCTGCAGGGATAGAGGTCAGGGGTCACATTTCAGCCTCCATGGCAGAGCAGACCAGGGCTGATCCTCCCTGGATGGGGCTGTGTCAAGAATGCTCCTGTGTGAACTAGGAATTTGGTCAGTTACAAGTAATTACATTTGTATTGTTTCTACATTATCAGTGAATCATCTTCATTACTTGCACTTTATGGTCATGATAAGGTGAGGCTTATCTGTGAGTGTATGAGTGAGAGGTGATCTTTACCCCTCTCAGACCTGTGATGACTTCCTGGTTTGCCATCTGGCTCTATCAGAGGTAGTACATTGATACCCACGTCCATCACGTGGTCCCCTGTTATCATGTGATTCATCCTGTTGCTAAACGCTAAATGGCTCCTATCTCAGCCTGCTATCTGTTCTCAGAGTTCTCCCCACCAGACCTTACTCACCTTGATGATACTGTAAACATCCTGCTGGACTGAAGGTCAAGAGCTTCATTTCCTTCATTTCAGATGCATTGAAAACAATAAGTTGGAGTCATTTTGCACTAGGCTTATGTTGACTGAAGGTGAAGTAACCTAGTTATATTTCAATCAGTCATTATCAGTCAACTTTACTGTTCCACCAGTTGACATAAGGTCTGGTTTAAACCAGTGCAGACATTTGTCCACCTGTGCTAGTACAGGTATCTATCTACACAAACTGAAGGTGCCAACTGCCAAGTCAAAATGAGTATTCAGTATTAACAGACATGATGGACAGACTAAAGTAGATGAATCACTCCTGCTTGCTTTCTCTCTCTCCAGTTGCCTCTCCTGTGTGATAATGTCTACGTGTAGCCTCCCCGGTGTGTGTGTTTGTGTGTGTGTGTCAGAGCCAGGATGTTGGATAAAGGGCTGGGCAGTGAGAGTGGACCTCTATTCATCAGCCGCAGCCCAGAGCAGTTGAGGTCTTGACAAATTGACTCCTAAATGTAGATAATAAATTGTAGCCCCCCCCCCAACTGGTGGTATGACAGGACACAGCAGGCACCAAAGCCAATTAATGAGCACCAGAGTCAGCTCACAGGTGGACCCTGTCTCCACCTCCACTCCTCTCACTTTCACATTCCTCCCTGTCTAATACCTGCAGTCATTATAGACTCTCCCACTCTGTACCCAACACACACATTCATGGACTGTCTTTGATATAAAAAACAACAGCACTCTGTGGTGTATAAAGCCAATACCCAAAGAAAACTGAAAATTACACTTTTGATCCAATGTCATATGAGGATACCTTTGTGTTTACTGCTGAGCCCAAGTAAGCACAAAGTGTGATTTTTTAAATTCTAATCTGTGACACACCAGTTTGAGATGACAGAGTCCACAAAGCTCCATGAACCGCTTTCAGACACTTAATCCCCATTACTCTAACCCTAATCAAGCACAGTTTACACCCTGAGATCCAGGATTTGTTCAACTCTGGTTTTATCTCTATCAAACCACACCGAGTAGTTAGCAGAGGAATGCAGGAGGACGGCCCACATGATCTGTGTACAACTCGGGGGGAGGCAGGGAGAGTTATGTCTAAATCACCAACTCACCCAGGTCATTAGTGACTGACTAGATAAACATTTCATAGCGGTTTGTTTGAGGGAGATAAATCTGCAGTCAGTGACTCTTAATGATCTACTTTCCCCCAAACCATCTTCCTTTAATGGGCCTAAAATAGCACTTTAATTGGATAAATTAGCACATCCATTTGACATCAATAGTTTTGTAATTTGCAGACTCAGGAAGCACCCGGACTAATAAGCACTTCTAATAGAGGACACTGAGATAGTTCCGATTGGAGGAAACGGAGGAAACCTCACTGTGCCCCGAGCACAAACCCTCTCTCCGTATTTTAAACCCCTGAAGAATGCAGTGGTACCTCTTCCCAGGCCGGGTTGAGGGGCGAGGGTGGGGTGTGTGGAGACACTGGGTATGTATGGTCACTGCACTGGTTAAAGGCTTAGTTAATGCTGTCTGTGGGGCTGAGCTGAGACTTTGTCAGAGAAGACATAGTTAAGCCCTGAGGAGAATAACAAGTCTACAGCACAACATGGCACTGGACTCTATAACCCCAACCCTAACCCTGTGGAGACACACTAGGAAGACATTAACTGGTCTACACCCCAACAACACTATGATGACATT
This sequence comes from Salvelinus namaycush, assembly GCF_016432855.1. Lineage (NCBI taxonomy): Eukaryota > Metazoa > Chordata > Actinopteri > Salmoniformes > Salmonidae > Salvelinus > Salvelinus namaycush. The sequence goes on from NC_052329.1 coordinate 13,674,768, forward strand.
AACAGGTCTATAACCCAACAACACCATGATGACATTAACAGGTCTACAACCCAACAACACTATAATGACATTAACAGGTCTACACCCCAACAACACTACAATGACATTAGCAGGTCTACACCCCAACAACACTAGGATGGCATTAACAGTTCTACACCCCAACAACACTATAATGACATTAACAGGTCTACACCCCAACAACACTATAATGACATTAACAGGTCTACACCCCAACAACACTATAATGACATTAACAGGTCTACACCCCAACAACACTATAATGACATTAACAGGTCTACACCCCAACAACACTATGATGACATTAACAGGTCTACACCCCAACAACACCATGATGACATTAACAGGTCTACACCCCAACAACACTATAATGACATTAACAGGTCTACACCCCAACAACACTATGATGACATTAACAGGTCTACACCCCAACAACACTATGATGACATTAACAGGTCTACACCCCAACAACACTATGATGACATTAACAGGTCTATACCCCAACAACACTAGGATGACATGAACAGGTCTACACCCCAACAACACTATAATGACATTAACAGGTCTACACCCCAACAACACTAGGATGACATTAACAGGTCTACACCCCAACAACACTAGGATGACATTAACAGGTCTATAACCCAACAACACTATAATGACATTAACAGGTCTACACCCCAACAACACTAGGATAACATTAACAGGTCTATAACCCAACAACACCATGATGACATTAACAGGTCTACAACCCAACAACACTAGGATGACATTAGCAGGTCTACACCCCAACAACACTATAATGACATTAACAGGTCTACACCCCAACAACACTAGGATGACATTAACAGGTCTATAACCCAACAACACCATGATGACATTAACAGGTCTACACCCCAACAACACTAGGATGACATTAGCAGGTCTACACCCCAACAACACTATAATGACATTAACAGGTCTACACCCCAACAACACTAGGATGACATTAACAGGTCTATAACCCAACAACACCATGATGACATTAACAGGTCTACACCCCAACAACACTAGGAAGACATTAACAGGTCTACACCCCAACAACACTAGGATGACATTAACAGGTCTACACCCCAACAACACTATAATGACATTAACAGGTCTACACCCCAACAACACTATAATGACATTAACAGGTCTACACCCCAACAACACTATAATGACATTAACAGGTCTACACCCCAACAACACTATAATGACATTAACAGGTCTACACCCCAACAACACTATAATGACATTAACAGGTCTACACCCCAACAACACTATAATGACAGGTCTACACCCTAACAACACTAGGATGACATTAACAGGTCTACATCCCAACAAAACTATAATGACATTAACAGGTCTACACCTGTAATGACATTAACAGGTCTACACCCCAACAACACTAGGATGGCATTAACAGGTCTACACCCCAACAACACTATACTGACATTAACAGGTCTACACCCCAACAACACTAGGATGACATTAAAAGGTCTACACCCCAACAACACTATGATGTCATTAACAAGACACCTGCAAGTTCCCGAACATTTCTGGGGGGAATGGCCCTACCCCTCACCCTCGTCCCAGATGTGCTCAGTGGGATTGAGATCCGGGCTCTTCGCTTGCCAATGCAGAACACTGACATTCCTGTCTTGCAGGAAATCACTCACAGAACGAGCAGTATGGCTGGTGGCATTGTTATGCTGGAGGGTCATGTCAGGATGAGCCTGTAGGAAGGGTACCACATGAGGGAGGAGGATGTCTTCCCTGTAACACACAGCATTGAGATTGCCTGCAATGACAACAAGTTCATTCCGATGATTCTGTGACACACCGCCCCAGACCATGACGGACCCTCCACCTCCAAATTGATCCTGCTTCAGAGTACAGGCCTCTATGTAACGCTCATTCCTTCGACGATAAACACAAATCTGACCATAGCAGTAAGGCACCTCTGGGTTTGTGGTATATGGCCAAAATGCCACCGCTAAGAGCTGTATCCAGGCACTCCGTGTTGTTTCATGCTTATAAACATCCCTTAGCCGTGGTATATATTGGCCATATACCAACACTCTCTCGTGCCTAAATAAAACACACCCATAATTGGATGTGATGGGATCGTCATTCTGAACCGATGGATATGACACTCGTGTGTCAGTCACTATGGTTAATGTTTTACAAATATTTGACAAAGAAAGCAAGCCTCCTCTGTTTGACCTGTGTGTGGAATTGATAGATGATGTGTCTACACTGGATGAATGATGTTGGCTGTTTCAATTTTCCTTTGACAAGTCTAACATGTAGACCTCTCAGAGCTTGTAGCCCAGAAATATGGGATTACTTAGCAATTAATAACCAGACATTATGTGGGAAACATACAGTTGAATGTGATAAAACATTATTTCGTGGCAACTTGAAGCCATAAAAAGGTGTCTGACCACATGTTGTGTGACACATTTCTCTCCAGCAGTTGAACACAGCTGTGTTTGTTCCGTTCTACAGTGTGGTTTCCTCACCAGTCCGTTGGTGTAAAGTGGGTTGTTCACTCAGCAGGAGAGTATACAGCGCTACCTTCTCCCTTTTCTCTCACCCCTATCCCCCCTTTTTGTTTTGGACCAGTTTTTAAAGACTTGTCTTTTTTAGTGGCAATTCAGCAGAGAGCCTTTGACGGATAGAGCAGGCCGACGTGCAGAAAGGGCCTGTGGGGACTGGGATGGGGAGGCAGCATTGTGTCGCCTCAACAGGGTGATTGTGAGGCGTGGAGGAGGGGAGGGGATATTACTGAAGGACTGAGGGGTGGAGGGGGAGGTGGTACACAAAGGCTGCCCCAGGGTGTGGAAGGAAGGGGGACGGAGGGGTGGGAGGTTGAGGGGGACGAGGACGGAGCAGTCTCACATGTACATGACAGTAGCTCAGGGACTGTTCTTGGTCTGACTCTCCTTGTTCACAGTGCGTGTTGTTTCCCCACAGCCTCATGGACAATGTGCTGAGTAGAGACTCCATGGCAAGGGCAGAGTTAGTTTTTTATGTTTGAAGGTGGCCATATGGTGGCAGAGGAGACTGGCATTAGAACTGCTGAGTAAATGGGAGAAAGGCTGGGTCTGTGGTGGTGGTCTGGCCAGGCAGCCCAACCCTGGTGGATCTAAATTCTGCCTGCTCAGGAACTAACTCCCGGAAGTCCAACCAACCCATTAAGCTTTTGTTGTGGTGAAGAAGCTGTGCTACCATGGGGTGCTGTGCCCTGTGCATTTAAAAAAATATATCAATAATCCGTCCTCCCTCCCATTAATATCCTCCACTGGGGAGACTGAAAGATGGCATTGAAGACAGCCTTTATCTCTGCCTTACCCTCTCTTTCTCCACTTCTCCCCCCTGAGATCAGCCTGCCTCCCTGCCTTGGTGACCATTCTCCTGCCCCCTCACTGGATGGCTTGGATACACTTTTGAAATGCTAAAACTGGTCTTTGGTTATGTCTGTCAGGGGAAAACACCATAAAGAGATTGAGTAGAAGGGATTCAATTAGCAGAAAAAAGAGAGGTCACTAATTAGTTGATTTATACTCATAGATCCTCCCCCTTACCAACTTGCCTTCTCAGACCATCCTCCATTGAGCCTTCTAAAACCTTTAAATGCATTTTCTATATCCAATTAAAGGGCCTCAGCTTTTCTTCCTCTACTTCCTGAAGTGATGTTATTAAGTAGCCAGACTACTTTTATGTTGTTTACTGTTCATTTTTTATTGTTTATTTCACTTTTAGTTATTATCTTTTATTTATTTTTATTTATTTAACCTTTATTTAACTAGGCAAGTCAGTTAAGAACAAATTCTTATTTACAATGACGGCCTAGGAACAGTGGGTTCAGGTTCAGGGGCAGAACGACAGATTTTGACCTTGTCAGCTCAGGGATTCGATCTAGAAAAATGTGTTTCCCATGCCAATAAAGCCCTTTGAATTGAGAGAGAGACATATCTCTATATCTCTGGCAGACTAACTAGAAAGCATAATTAACCATAAGGTGACCTTAAATGTACCACTACAGACCTGCTATTGGATGGGCTCCCACCTTACAGCAGTAGCCATGGTGATGACATCTCAAGCAAATAGGTGAATTCAAACATGTAGGCCTAAGCATCTTGAACATTATTTTTGAATGCCTTTCAGGGCTAAGATAACGTCCAATGCTAAATCACTCTCAGAGCAGCAGACAGACACAATAACCATTCGCGTCTCCAGCCACAGGCAGCAGCCTGATACATTTACCCCATTACAGCTTTAGGATTTCCACATTTTCATGGAGCATTTTTATTGCAACTACCACTTTGTACTCCCCCATGAAAGGCCTGTGATGCTGTTTATCACTCATTACTGTCACCCCACCCAGTCTCCTTGAGCTGCTCTTAGGACTTCCTCCCCTCTGCACACAGAGCTCAGAGCTGCAGCTTCCAAAGCCCTAATAGAATAACGATTCACTTGTTGGCTGCGAGCCAGGTTCTTCATGCTTTTACGCTCAGTTTTAGTGTGTCAACGTATCTGAACAATAAGCTTGGCTCAATATAGGAAATGTGTAGCTGAGTTATAGAATCTTTCAACCCCTGCTGTAGATCTGGCCTCTGGTAGCTACATTAGAGTAAGCAGAGCTTCTGTCCTAGATCCCAGCATGGCTACAGTATAACTATTCTGTCCTAGATCCCAGCGTGGCTACAGTATAACTATTCTGTCCTAGATCCCAGCATGGCTACAGTATAACTATTCTGTCCTAGATCCCAGCGTGGCTACAGTATAACTATTCTGTCCTAGATCCCAGCATGGCTACAGTATAACTATTCTGTCCTAGATCCCAGCATGGCTACAGTATAACTATTCTGTCCTAGATCCCAGCATGGCTACAGTATAACTATTCTGTCCTAGATCCCAGCATGGCTACAGTATAACTATTCTGTCCTAGATCCCAGCATGGCTACAGTATAACTATTCTGTCCTAGATCCCAGCATGGCTACAGTATAACTATTCTGTCCTAGATCCCAGCGTGGCTACAGTATAACTATTCTGTCCTAGATCCCAGTGTGGCTACAGTATAACTATTCTGTCCTAGATCCCAGCGTGGCTACAGTATAACTATTCTGTCCTAGATCCCAGCATGGCTACAGTATAACTATTCTGTCCTAGATCCCAGCGTGGCTACAGTATAACTATTCTGTCCTAGATCCCAGCGTGGCTACAGTATAACTATTCTGTCCTAGATCCCAGTGTGGCTACAGTATAACTATTCTGTCCTAGATCCCAGCGTGGCTACAGTATAACTATTCTGTCCTAGATCCCAGCGTGGCTACAGTATAACTATTCTGTCCTAGATCCCAGCGTGGCTACAGTATAACTATTCTGTCCTAGATCCCAGCGTGGCTACAGTATAACTATTCTGTCCTAGATCCCAGTGTGGCTACAGTATAACTATTCTGTCCTAGATCCCAGTGTGGCTACAGTATAACTATTCTGTCCTAGATCCCAGTGTGGCTACAGTATAACTATTCTGTCCTAGATCCCAGCATGGCTACAGTATAATTATTCTGTCCTAGATCCCAGCGTGGCTACAGTATAACTATTCTGTCCTAGATCCCAGCGTGGCTACAGTATAACTATTCTGTCCTAGATCCCAGCGTGGCTACAGTATAACTATTCTGTCCTAGATCCCAGCATGGCTACAGTATAACTATTCTGTCCTAGATCCCAGCATGGCTACAGTATAACTATTCTGTCCTAGATCCCAGTGTGGCTACAGTATAACTATTCTGTCCTAGATCCCAGCGTGGCTACAGTATAACTATTCTGTCCTAGATCCCAGTGTGGCTACAGTATAACTATTCTGTCCTAGATCCCAGCGTGGCTACAGTATAACTATTCTGTCCTAGATCCCAGCATGGCTACAGTATAACTATTCTGTCCTAGATCCCAGCGTGGCTACAGTATAACTATTCTGTCCTAGATCCCAGCGTGGCTACAGTATAACTATTCTGTCCTAGATCCCAGCGTGGCTACAGTATAACTATTCTGTCCTAGATCCCAGCGTGGCTACAGTATAACTATTCTGTCCTAGATCCCAGTGTGGCTACAGTATAACTATTCTGTCCTAGATCCCAGTGTGGCTACAGTATAACTAATGGTAGTTTAAAAACCCTGGGTCCTGGTCTCTGATGATGAATGAATGCTGCTCTACCTGATTCTTTCTGACATTTGTTCTGACAGCCTGTGTTGATCACAGCTAATCACGTCCTCATGGTTGATTTCTCCCTCCCTCCCTCCCTCTACTCTACTCTACTCTACTCTACTCTACTCTACTCTACTCTACTCTACTCTACTCTACTCTACTCTACTCTACTCTACTCTACTCTACTCTCTGTTCTAAAGGTCGACCGACACCGATTATTGGAGGACCAAAAAAAGCAGATATCGATTAATCGGTCAATTTTTATATATATATTTGTAATAATAACAATTACAACAATACTGAATTAACACTTTTATTTAAACTTAATAGAATACATAAATAAAATCGACTTAGTCTCAAGTAAATAATGAAACATGTTCAATTTAGTTTAAATAATGCATAAACACAGTGTTGGAGAAGAAAGTAAAAGTGCAATATGTGCCATGTAAAAAAGCTAACGTTTAAGTTCCTTGCTCAGAACATGAGAACATACGAAAGCTGGTGGTTCCTTTTGACATGTCTTCAATATTCCCAGTTAAGGAGTTTTAGGTTGTAGTTACAGGAATTATAGGACTATTTCTCTCTAAACCATTTGTATTTCATATACCTTTGACTATTGGATGTTCTTATAGGCACTTTAGTATTGCCAGCCTAATCTCGGGAGTTGATAGGCTTGAAGTCATAAACAGCGCTGTGCTTCAAGCATTGCTAAGAGCTGCTGGCAAACGCAGTAAAGTGCTGTCTGAATGAATGACTACGAGCCTGCTGCTGCCTACCACCGCTCAGTCAGACTGCTCTATCAAATATCAAATCATATACTTAATTATAATATAATATATTAAACACACAGAAATACGAGCCTTAGGTCATTAATATGGTCAAATCCGGAAACTATCATTTCGAAAACGAAACATTTATTCTTTCAGTGAAATACGGAACCGTTCCGTATTTTATCGAAAGAGTGGCATCCCTAAGTCTAAATATTGCTGTTACATTGCACAACCTTCAATGTTATGTCATAATTATGTACAATTTTGGCAAATTAATTACGGTCTTTGTTAGGAAGAAATGGTCTTCACACAGTTCGCAACGAGCCAGGCGGTGCAAGCTGCTGCATATAACTCTGCTTGCACAGAACGCAAGAGAAGTGACACAATTTCCTTAGTTAATATTGCCTGCTAACATGAATTTCATTTAACTAAATATGCAGGTTTAAAAAAATATACTTGTGTATTGATTTTAAGAAAGGCATTGATGTTTATGCTTAGGTACATTGTTGCAATGACAGTGCTTTTTTCGCGAATGCGCTTGTTAAATCATCACCCATTTGGCGAAGTAGGCTGTGATTCGATGATAAATTAACAGGCACCGCATTGATTATTTGCAACGCAGGACAAGCTAGTTAAACTAGTAATATCTTCAACCATGTGTAGTTAACTAGTGATTATTTTAAGATTGATTGTTTTTTATAAGATAAGTTTAATGCTAGCTAGCAACTTACCCTGGCTCATTGCTGAACTCGTGTAACAGGTGGGAAGCCTGCCACGCAGTCTCCTCGTGGATTGCAATGTAATTGGCCATAATCGGCGTCCAAAAATGCGATTACCGATTGTTATGAAAACTTGAAATCGGCCCTAATTAATCGGCCATGCTGATTATCGGTCGACCTCTGCTCTGTTCTAATGATAATGATAAGGAAAGGGATCGGGATGATTTGTGTAGGTAGAGTTGTCCATACCAGACATTCCACTGTCCTCTCATAGCTTGGATGCCTTCTCTCTACTGAAATCATCCCTAGACTGGAGCCATGCTTCTTATTCCCCTCAGCCAGGTCCACTATCAGTGACCTCTCTCTAGCAGACAGGATCTGCCAGGATCACTGACTGACTCACTGCAGTATGACAGGCCGAGACGGGAACAGGGACCAATGGCTATGATGCTAGATAGAAGAATGTTCTGCAATCTGTACCGTGGACCAGATGCCCCTTTTTTCATGCTCAACATTCACCTGTCAGTGGTTTATTACAGCATACTGTATGTTTATGCATTGGGACTCTGTGTTAGTAATATAACAAAGGTCTGTCACTACTATAGCCAGACTGTCTTCATGAGTGTGCCACAGCTGAACAGTAGCCTCAGTAGTAGAACATGTTAGAAGGGGGTCAGGCCAGAGTAAATAACAGTTAAATATCAGTGGACAGAGAGGACACGCCCCCTGGCACGTATTGACATTTATCAAACACTTGTGAAGGGTTTTCCCAGGGGAAGGCTGATTACAATAATTAATATATGTTAATTTACATTTTTGTGTTCTTGTGCAGATCTCCCCCACCCCCACCCTCCACTCTGCGCTCCCTCCATCTCTGTTAGAGAAAGGGCTTGTGTAAAGTAATGGGGCACATGTCTGTCTGACCGTGCGTCTGCTTTCATCCAATAGAAAAGTGAAATATGGGATGTCAGAACCAGATCTACAGTATGTACACGACAGGTCATTTTCCATTTCTAGCGTGTTGGCTGCAGACTGGACAGTTGGTATGTGTTCAGATGGTATAGTGGTTGTTATAGAGTAGTCTGGCTCAGGAGCGGTCAGTCTTCAGGAGTACGAAATTACTTTTTAATACCAGACTAGGCACACTCTCACTGCTGCGGATGTCTAGAAAAAGCCTCTTGGCAGAATTCTCCCCATCATTAATTTGGACAAAATATTTACTCTGTATCACAAGGCAAGCCTTATATCCTGGTTTAGTTTTTCCAGACCAGGTTCCTTTGTGTTTTGGGGCTTTTTTTTATTTGACCTTATTCCACTCTGGTGGACTCTGGTCATGCCCCACTCCCCAGACCCATACTGGTGCCTTTGAGACTTTGCCACAGGAGTTGTGGTTCCTCAGAGACTGAGTCATATTCAGTTACCATAAATAAGACCCATATCTCCATCCCTTTATGCGTGCATATGCACACACACACACGTCGCCCACACACACGTCGCCCATACACACATGCACACCCTCACACTATCACACTGTTATGCTTTTGTGCCAAGTTATTACACCTTAACTTCTTGGCATCGATGGAGATGTGTTGAGATTCTTCACTCAGACATTACCGTTGAACCATTGACCAAACGCTGTAGCTGAAATCCCCCCTCAACACCCAGCTGTCCAGAGATTTGTTTCAGAATGTGTTTGGCTGAACATTTTGAATAGCTAGGAGCTGTTAAGGTCACCAGCTCAACAGACAAATAGTGAAACGTAACACGGCTCTAAACAGTTGAACGTATCTTTCTCTGCCATCCCCTAAATAACATTTAAAAAGCATTAGGTGTTTTCTGGCTGAGTCCTGCCTCCCTGACTTTCTGGCAGCCCTTCAGAGCTTTCTCTTGTTCTTGGCTCTCTGCCTAAGTGCCATACTCTCTGTGGCGGGCTGTGCCAGCTGAGCGTACTGGTCATGCCTGTCCCCCTCCTCCTCCTGTCCCCTCAGACCCCCCTACCTCGTCCCCTCACAGCGTGCCACAGGAACAGAAATACTGCAGTGAGGGAGGAGTGTGCGTGACCTTGGGGAGAGAGAGCACCAATACTGCCCCTCTATCAAGGTGTCATAGATCGTCCTGTAGTGAACACTGGCTAGGTCATGTCAGATAGATATAGGATAGCCTGAACCAGCTACTGTACACCACAGTATTATGTAGTGGTTAAGAACGTTGGGCCAGTAGCTGAAAGGTTGCTGGTTCGAATCCCCTGACTAGGTGAAAAATCTGTCGATGTGCTCTTGAGCAAGGCACTTAACCCTAATTGCTCACGTAAGTTGCCCTGGATAAGAGATTCTGCGAAATTACAAAAATGAATAAAAAAAATTCAGCCCTCTGCACTTTTACAGTGAGCTCACATGCCGTATGGCTAGAAACTACCGGGTATCATTTTTTAATCCCTGAAAGATATGTTTATTTTTTGTCCATTTGTTAATCAGTCCTATGAATTTTCCTTTTGGGAATATTCGTTCTCTATCTACCAGTACATGAGAGCAGAATTCAGTGGAGAGAGCATTACCGTTTTCATCCCCTGTTGGGAAAGAAATGTTCCAACATATTTTATTACCCCGTGGAACCTCTCCTGCTAATCTGGCGGTGCTGCTTTGATGCATCATTAATATCACACTGGCCAAACCTCATTACAAATCGAAAGTGCCACAAAACAAAAACAAGAGGTAATTGCTTTTATTCTCTCGTCCTGTGTTTCCTGAATCCCAGCCTTGACTCTGTAGTACTGGGATTGTATTCAGTCAGAGAGGAGTTAGGTCTGACTGTAGTACTGGTGTTGTGTTCAGTCAGAGAGGAGTTAGGTCTGACTGTAGTACTGGTGTTGTGTTCAGTCAGAGAGGAGTTAGATCTGACTGTAGTACTGGTGTTGTGTTCAGTCAGAGAGGAGTTAGGTCTGACTGTAGTACTGGGATTGTGTTCAGTCAGAGAGGAGTTAGGTCTGACTGTAGTACTGGGGTTGTGTTCAGTCAGAGAGGAGTTAGGTCTGACTAGTACTGGTGTTGTGTTCAGTCAGAGAGGAGTTAGGTCTGACTGTAGTACTGGGATTGTGTTCAGTCAGAGAGGAGTTAGGTCTGACTGTAGTACTGGGATTGTGTTCAGTCAGAGAGGAGTTAGCTCTGACTGTAGTACTGGGATTGTATTCAGTCAGAGAGGAGTTAGGTCTGACTGTAGTACTGGTGTTGTGTTCAGTCAGAGAGGAGTTAGGTCTGACTGTAGTACTGGGATTGTGTTCAGTCAGAGAGGAGTTAGGTCTGACTGTAGTACTGGGGTTGTGTTCAGTCAGAGAGGAGTTAGGTCTGACTGTAGTACTGGGATTGTGTTCAGTCAGAGAGGAGTTAGCTCTGACTGTAGTACTGGGGTTGTGTTCAGTCAGAGAGGAGTTAGGTCTGACTGTAGTACTGGTGTTGTGTTCAGTCAGAGAGGAGTTAGATCTGACTGTAGTACTGGTGTTGTGTTCAGTCAGAGAGGAGTTAGGTCTGACTGTAGTACTGGGATTGTGTTCAGTCAGAGAGGAGTTAGGTCTGACTGTAGTACTGGGGTTGTGTTCAGTCAGAGAGGAGTTAGGTCTGACTGTAGTACTGGGATTGTGTTCAGTCAGAGAGGAGTTAGCTCTGACTGTAGTACTGGGGTTGTGTTCAGTCAGAGAGGAGTTAGGTCTGACTAGTACTGGTGTTGTGTTCAGTCAGAGAGGAGTTAGGTCTGACTGTAGTACTGGGATTGTGTTCAGTCAGAGAGGAGTTAGGTCTGACTGTAGTACTGGGATTGTGTTCAGTCAGAGAGGAGTTAGGTCTGACTGTAGTACTGGGATTGTGTTCAGTCAGAGAGGAGTTAGGTCTGACTGTAGTACTGGGGTTGTGTTTTAAAAGCACCTGTCTCTGCTGAGTGAATGACATGCATATCTCCTATAACCTGCATTACTGTTGTCCCTGGATCAGGGCTGTTTTCTCATCCTTCCACTGGCTCCAATCACAGTTGTTATTAATATACATGTAAATGCAAAGTTTGGGAGCTTGTTGTGAGACAGACATAGACGGTTGGAGAGAGTGACAGCTCTTCTGTCTCCCCACCCAGTAGTCTGAACGTCCCTCCCATCTGCCTGTAATCCACACAGACCCATCATGACATGCTGCTTCCTCTAACAAGGCTCTCATCAGTTCGTCCCTTAAACATGTCCCCCGTGTTTCAGGGAATGGACATAGCTAATAAAGAAGATGAACTGTATTTACCCTCCAGGAATCAGATGAGGTGGCCCTCGTGGCCCTTTGTGAATTTGACAGGTTTTATGAGTGTCTAATGACGTGTACTGGGGCAGCTTGACATGGGGTACAGGAGAGCTACAACTCATCCTGAATTGAGTCACTTGGGCCTCGACTGAAAATGCATTGTTTTCTCATTTTCAACACCATTGTGCGACTGACACACTTTATCAAGCTCACAACTGAAGACGGCGTTATAGGCCTTCCCCTTTGGGAAACGCCTTGCTTGTATGTTCACGCTCTTTCCTCACATTTAGTGATGCACTTGAGAAAATTGCAATAAGAAGGAAAACCACTTCAAATAATTGAAAGGTTTATTTAATTGAGCTCGTCTTCCCCCTGACTTACCACAAGCCCTATCACACCCCTCACCTTCACCTCCATGTTGTCATGCTGCCTGCTATCTTCCATCTGGATCGGCCCTGTGTGGAAAAAGCCTGGAGCCAGAGAGGGAAATACTGCTGCCATTGTTTTTTGCTCCAGACCTAGGCCCTAGAGCAGGATGGGCCCCAGCCTCCCAGAGGAACACTGTCCTGGGCCGCTTCACTCCCGACCTGGCTTCCATCGCCAGGGGAGCGCCAGTTATGGCTTTCCCAGCCGACAGAGTGAGAAGCTGGGGCTGGTGCTCCTGGCCTGAGGGCCTCCTCTGGGTCCTCTCCTGATGAATGATGAGGATTATGCCAGCACCCTGGAGCCTCTACTGGCACCCTTCGATCCCCCTGCTGAGTACTAGCTAGGGCAGCATGGTTTGAGATCTGTCACCTGGATGTCTCACAGGATAATATTGTGATGACCATGGATGTTGTTGTTACGCGTAGTTAACATGAATGAGTGACATACTGTATGTGGCAAATTACAGAAGAAGCCATTTTAACTGTCATAGCAACTACCCAACACACCAACCAAAGGAGCTAGACTTCTAGACGGTTCATTTGGGGCGATAGTAGTGTTGAGTTTCAGCTGTGTGTCTAAACCCTGAGATAGGACTTTTAATGTTTGCTTCAATAAAAGTGGCAGTAATTTTAATGGTGGCTACATTTTTCGATCGGTAAGTGATACCTGCTTTTTTAAAGTGCTACAGTTGTATCACAACAGTAATGGTAGCCCACTCTGTTTGGTAAACTGAAACAAAGGGAGCAGGACGAAAAGAGACCATAGAGAAATCAATCCCACTGTCCTCCTCCTCCACCCAGCCTCCCTATACACCCTCACACAGGGAGCCTTAATCCTGGCTCTCAGCGGTGTAATCGATAGCCTTGTGTGACATTAAAAACAGGCCCCTGATTTGATCCAACTGGCAGAGTCATTCACACTGTGCATTCCAGGGTGGGATCCCAGCCATGAAACCACATTAAGATTCTGTTGCACTTTCCTGCCTGTAATTTCACCTGATCTGCAGGGCACACGGTGGGTACCTGTCCTGTCTTCTCCCTCTTATTACTCCCTCTCTATTAGCCTAGGAATGTATCACATAGTCTTTAATCTAGTGGTATCTGTATCCTCCTTTTCCTGCCTCAGTTGGACCCATGTTCTCTTCATAATTCCTGTTTCTCAGCTCTTCAGAGAGCTCTTCCTATTGGAAGAGAGTATGTGCCACTGTACATGCTGTCATTGGCAGGTGTGGTGTGGGCACAGTGGGTAGTGGGTAAGGGCATGTCTCCCAGTCTCCTCCCGGCCACCCGAGGGCCACAACCCTGCTGTTATCTCAGCCGTAAATCCCCCTGCGGTCCCCTAATCACACATTAATGGGCTGGCTGATAGGGAGAACGCCGCCACGCTGTGCCTCGCTCTACCTGTATTATGTCACAGCCGTAGCTCATATCACACTACAACTCTACAGCCCTCCTCTGCTGGAGGTCTGGAGCGACAGGCTCAGATTCTATAACAACATGGCCAACCCTTCAACTTTAACGTCACTGTTTATGAGTTGATAGACCTTGAATGATAGTGTGAATTATGGTGGCCTATCCATCATTACAGGTTTAAAGGGTAATGACACACACACACACACCTCGTTGGGTCATTAGGTTCTGAGGTGAGATAAGTTATGATCTGTTAAGGTCATTGCATTATCATATTTAGCTAGAGACACAAACATGTCTATCATTGTCCCAATCTGGCTCAGAGGACAAACGGTAGTGACAACAGATCTAAATGTGCCTGTGTTGCTTCACTGTCCCTCTGCCTCCTGTAAGGTCTCTGGGGGAGAGGGCAGGCAGGCAGGCAGGCAGGCAGGCAGGCAGGCAGGCAGGCAGGCAGGCAGGCAGGCAGGCAGGCAGGCAGGCAGGCAGGCAGGCAGGCAGGCAGGCAGGCAGGCAGGCAGGCAGGCAGGCAGGCAGGCAGGCAGGCAGGCAGGCAGGCAGGCAGGCTCTCCTCTTCCTCATTCCCTGCCAAGGCAGCAGCAGTGAAAATGACAGGGAGTGATGTGAAAGGCACATTTCCATTTGAAGTTAGGGAAGTCACTGGAGCTGAGCTTATTATACAGATACTGTAGGATCTTAATTTGATCACTATTTTCTTGCTGAGAATTTCCTGCAGTAACACGGTTAAATTATCAGTATTTCACTTTTCATGTATTCTAATTTTGTCCAGCTAATAGCCTAACCACTGATCAAGCAACATTATGGACTTAGCATTAAAATCCGGTTGCTGAAGGATTATTTTACTACGACAATACTGGTCAAATTTAGATCCTACACCTGTAGCTGCTGGGTGATACTTTTGAATTCTCTCTCTTTTTCTCAATTCAATTCAAAGGGCTTTATTGACATGGGAAACATATGTTTACATTGCCAAAGCAAGTGAAATACATAATAAACGAAAGTGAAATAACAATAAAACAATAAAAACAATAAAAAATGAACAGTAAACATTACACTCACAAAAGTTCCAAAGGAATAGAGACATTTCAAATGTCATATTATGTATATGTACAGTGTTGTAATGATGTGCAAATAGTTAAAGTACAAAAGGGAAAATAAATTAACATAACATGTTTGTTTTTCACTGGTTGTCACGTTCGTCGTAATGTGGAAGAGAGGAGGACCAAGGTGCAACGTGAAGTGAATACATTCTTCTATTTATTTAAGAAGAAACACTAACCAAACTAATACAAAACAACAAAACGAACGTGACGCTATATATAACAGTGCAGACACAGGCAACTAACACATAGACAATCACCCACAACCCACAATGACAAAACAGGCTACCTAAATATGGTTCCCAATCAGAGACAACGACTAACACCTGCCTCTGATTGAGAACCATATCAGGCCAAACACAGAAACAGACAAACTAGACATACAACATAGAATGCCCACTCAGATCACACCCTGACCAAACAAAACATATAAACATACAAAGCAAACTATGGTCAGGGCGTGACACTGGTTGCCCTTTTCTTGTTGCAACAGGTCAAAAATCTTGCTGCTGTGATTGCACACTGTGGTATTCCACCCAATATATAAGTGAGTTTATCAAAATGTGATTTGTTTTCAAATTCGTTTTGGGTCCAAGAGAAATCTGAGGGAAATATGTGTCTCTAATATGGTCCTAAACTTGGCAGGAGGTTAGGAAGTGCAGTATGTCAGATTTTGAGTTGTGGGTACATGGGTTTTTAATTGTAAAACCCCATGTACCTATTGATCGGCTTGTTAAAGTACTTTTATCTTATTCACAGAACTAGTCCCAGTGAATAGTCTCATCATGGACTTGGTTTTGACTGTCTCCATTATGGTTCCTATCAGGATCTCCTATATTTGCATGACAGTAATCAAAGCTGTCTGTGTTTTTTCTTCATCAATCTACACACAATACCCCATAATGACAAAGCAAAAACAGGTTTTTAGACATTTTTGCAAATGTATAAAACATAAAAACGTAAATAAAACATTTACATAAGTATTCAGACCCTTTACTCAGTACTTTGCTGAAACACCTTTGGCAGCGACCTTTAGCAGCGAGCCTTGAGTCTTCTTGGGTATGACGCTATAAGCTTGGCACACCTGTATTTGGGGAGTTTCTCCCATTCTTCTCTGCAGATCCTCTCAAGCTCTGTCAGGTTGGATGGGGATCGTCGATGCACAGCTATTTTCAGGTCTCTCCAGAGATGTTCCATCGGGTTCAAGTCCATGCTCTGGCTGGGCCACTCAAGGACATTCAGAGACTTGTCCTGAAGCCACCCCTACATTGTCTTGGCTGTGTGCTTAGGGTCATGGTCCTGTTGGAAGGTGAACCTTCACCCCAGTCTCCCAGTCCCTGCTGCTGAAATAAAACCATGCTTCCCTTAGGGATGGTGCCAGGTTTCTTCCAGACGTGTCGCTTCAGTCTTGGTTTCATCAATGTGTCAGATCAGGACAGCCAACTTTATATGAATCAATAATATGCTGCCTTTTACTAGTTTGTTTTGTATTGTTCCAGTTGAGAGAGAAAGACCATAGGAGTTACTCAGAGACTACTGGTGAGCAGAGAGTGTTTGAGGAAAGGTCTAGTAGACTGGGGCGTGTTAGATCAGAAGGGGTTCAGACTGCTCTCTTCTCTGGGTGGATCTGGTAACAGTTACTGCTGGGTTCGTTGGTGTGTTGGTCATTACTAAGGGACTTTCTAAGTTAGAGAGCAGGATCATCACAGAGGATTGTAGTTTTTTTAAATACCTCCATATTGAGCCCCAGCCTCCCTCAAGCTCATCTCTAGTGTGTTAAATGTGTGTATGTGCGTGTGTGCGTGTGCGTGCGTATGGTGTGTATGTGCTTGTGTGTGATTAGAGTAGATTGTGTGCCAGAGAAAGAGAGGGTTAAAACAAATAGAAGAATCTTGCCTGAGGCACCAATCGATCAGATGCTAGCAGCAGAATTCCCAGCAGCCCACTGGTGAGGCTGTGGATCATATTAGTTCATCTCACATTCTATGTCAGGAGAGAGGAGAGGAGTGGAGGGGAAGAATGAGAGGAAGGGGGTAAGATGAAGGGAGAGGAGAGTAGAGGAGAAGAGGGTGGAGGAAAGAGGAGGAGAGAGGCGGGTGGAGGTATTCTAAAGAAAGAGTTGAATTGGCTGTTGCAGTATATCAGTGGACTGCACACTGCTTCTCCTGTTTCTATCTGTTTGGCCTGTGTGTGTGTGTGTGTGTGTGTGTGTGTGTGTGTGTGTGTGTGTGTGTGTGTGTGTGTGTGTGTGTGTGTGTGTGTGTGTGTGTGTGTGTGTGTGTGTGTGTGTGTGTGTGTGTGTGTGTGTGTGTGTGTGTGTGTGTGTTACAGTGGTGGAGGGAGGTTAGCTCCCTGTCAGTCTGTTGAAAGCACACACCTGTAGAGGGGGCGTAGGAGTGATTCTCCCATGACTAAGTAATCCCTCACCCTCCATGGGCCCTTTCTCTTCCTGGTAAGGGGTAATGGAGCTGAAGTAACCAGCGTCAGAGACACTGTTCACTGACTTTGGGAAGTAAAGTCATACACACGCACGCACGCACGCACACACACACACGCACACACAGAGAGACACACACAGAGACAGTGTTCACCCCTGGGGAGGGATTAGTGACGCCACCTCCCCCTCACCAACGTGTCTGTCAAACATCTTTCCAACACTAATACTGTGTAACTGATATGTGAACAAACATACATGCACGTTCACACAGCTCTCCCCAACATTTTGGCCAATCTAAATGTTTAATAGTACACCCTCAAACCCCTGGCTTCAGACGGCTCTAAATTAAGCAGAAAATAAATCAATGGGGGAGGGGAGAGCAGGCAGATAGACTGCAGAGCTCTTCAAAGGCCTGTTTAATAAAACATACAGGCATGCCTGTGTTCTCTGGTGAAGGGCTGTGGTGGGTGTTGGGCGGCGGCAGAGTCTTGGATGTATAGCCTAGCGAGGGGTGTTAGCGTACCGCTTACCCCTGATTATGTGCTGTCTGACCAAAGGGCTGGGCCGCGCTAGCCTGGTTAGCCACGCTGTCCTAGTTAGCATGCAGGCTGCAGGATCAAAGGGCTGCGATGGGAGCAGGTTACTAATTAATGGTGGTTAATTAGGAGTGGCTCAGACAGAAAGATGCAACGGGTTTAAACATCTGAGACGGACGCTTACATGTTTTACTGTGGGCTTTATAAAATGTGAGATGGAGGAATAGATGAGCTTTTTGCTCTGGGTGTGGGTGTTTCTCTCTCTCTTCTCTCTGTATCTCTCTGTATCTCTCTGTAACACCCACACACAGACATGCAGTAATAACTCCCTGAGCATCTCTTCAGAAGTGAAACTCCCTAATAATTACAGTAATACCCACTCATCAGTAAAAACCAGTGTAGGAATTAGAGAATGACCGATAATTGGCCGAGCCGATATATTAGGCCGATATTGGCCTTTTCAAGTCTATCAGCTATCGACTCTTCAGCTTTGCCGATAGACCCTCTACATAGCAAAACTGCAGCAGTAGCAAGCTAGTTCATTCTCAAACAGAAAGGTGCAGTATTGAGGAATTTATGAATTGACACAGTGTCCAAAATCAAACTTCTGTTGCAAATATTAGTTTATTGAATTCACTAACAATAAGGCTCATGTTGACCTGCCCGGACATGCATGCAATAAATAAGATAGCTAGTTAGCAGATAGCTATGTGACCTGTTAGCAAAGATTATGATAACTAACCTTTTTACGCCAATAAATTACATTATCCAGCCGGTAATTTGTGTGACCAGACTTTCTCAAATAGTACGTAAGTACCCTGGCCTATATCATGTCCTTCCATACAAGCGTGACATGCTGAAGTGATGCTTCTATGCAAATGTTGTTGATCGGTAGGCTAATATAAGTCCCAAATGGAAGTCAAACATATTGTTTGTCATCTGTAGCACCCTAGACTCCACTGATCAGCCTAAACAAGCTCAATAACTCAATGCATGCACTCCTGCCTGTATTGTGAATTGGGCTATGCCATCTTCATCCAGTTCATCAAGAGATTTACCATTCAAACAACATTATTACCATGATGTTGGTGTATAGTTAGATTACAGAAAACAATTCTAATGTATTGTTTGATTTTAAAATGTATGCATTAATGCATACACGGCCGTCTCTGGGAAATTCTGTCATCGGAATTTTCAAATGTAATGGTATTGAATATCGGCATAAAGTATCGGCCTCCTTGACTCCCAAAAATTGGTATAGACATCGACCCTAACAAATCCATATTGGTCGTTCTCTAGTAGGAATTACTTTCACAACACTGTTACAATGATATTGCTTCACCTTACTGCCTTATCATACAGACTTCACTATCTCCATTTCCTCCTCCACGGTGGACAACCAATATTCCACATGAACAGTAAAGACACAGTACAAGCAACATAGCACCATAATAAAGTCTGCGGTAAGGGAGTGATAATGAGTGAATGGGGTATAGTGAGTCTACTCTGCATTTTTGGGGTAGTGTGTTAATGATGTTCCATTGGCTCCTGTTTGAGTAGTAGTGATTCATATTGACCCGGCGTCGCCTGCCTCCCATTCTGCTGACTTCCCTCTAATCACGGCCCACCGCAGGAAGATGCTCTCTCAGCACCATGTATTAGGGGGAATGGGGGGATGGGTGGAGAAGAGAGGGCACAGATGAGGCAGTGTGGCAAGTCCACGGGATGCTGGGTAAATTAATTGTGGCCCTGTACCGCCAATTAGTCCCAGCTCCCTTTAATTGGTGCTGAATGGGTTCCAAAGGCCTATGTGGGGAGATACGGGGTGCAGGGTTGGAGACACACACACAGAGGTGCCATCTTCTATCCCTCAGGCATTAACGACATCATGCTCATTTGCATTTAAAGCAGGTCTGATAGCCACAGCTCACTGGTCTCAGAGCAGCAGTAAAGAACTGACATGTCATTAGCGTTTACAGCCACTGGCTGCCATGTTGCTGCCTTTGTGTTGCCTCATGTATTAGCTTCTAGTGGGTTCTACTGGGTCTCTACTGATGTGGTCCTGTGTGGCTCAGTCTATAGAGCATGGTGCGTGCAACACCTTGGATTGTGGGTTACGTTCCCACTGCTGCCATCCATTCATTTCGATAAAAGCGTCTGCTAAATATACGTTGATTGACACAAAGCTGTAAGGTGTGTCTGTTCTTACTCTTCTTATCTCTCCCCCTCTCATTTCTGCCTCATGTCTTTGATGTGGGAAATGACAGGGGTACATAACTGGAGCATTGCGTTGCTCAGCAGGAGACATTACTGTATGTAATGAAAGGCTTTAAAGGAGACGTTACTGTATGTAATGAAAGACTTTAAAGGCTCTAAAGGACAAGTTACTGTAGCATTGCTCAGCTCTAAAGGACAAGTTACTGTAGCATTGCTCAGCTCTAAAGGACAAGTTACTGTAGCATTGCTCAGCTCTAAAGGACAAGTTACTGTAGCATTGCTCAGCTCTAAAGGACAAGTTACTGTAGCATTGCTCAGCTCTAAAGGACAAGTTACTGTAGCATTGCTCAGCTCTAAAGGACAAGTTACTGTAGCATTGCTCAGCTCTAAAGGACAAGTTACTGTAGCATTGCTC
Source organism: Salvelinus namaycush (assembly GCF_016432855.1). Lineage (NCBI taxonomy): Eukaryota > Metazoa > Chordata > Actinopteri > Salmoniformes > Salmonidae > Salvelinus > Salvelinus namaycush. The sequence continues at coordinate 13,695,340 of NC_052329.1, forward strand.
AGCTCTAAAGGACAAGTTACTGTAGCATTGCTCAGCTCTAAAGGACAAGTTACTGTAGCATTGCTCAGCTCTAAAGGACAAGTTACTGTAGCATTGCTCAGCTCTAAAGGACAAGTTACTGTAGCATTGCTCAGCTCTAAAGGACAAGTTACTGTAGCATTGTTCAGCCCTAAAGGACAAGTTACTGTAGCATTGCTCAGCTCTAAAGGACAAGTTACTGTAGCATTGCTCAGCTCTAAAGGACAAGTTACTGTAGCATTGCTCAGCTCTAAAGGACAAGTTACTGTAGCATTGCTCAGCTCTAAAGGACAAGTTACTGTAGCATTGTTCAGCTCTTAAGGACAAGTTACTGTAGCATTGCTCAGCTCTAAAGGACAAGTTACTGTAGCATTGCTCAGCTCTAAAGGACAAGTTACTGTAGCATTGCTCAGCTCTAAAGGACAAGTTACTGTAGCATTGTTCAGCTCTAAAGGACAAGTTACTGTAGGATTGCTCAGCTCTTAAGGACAAGTTACTGTAGCATTGCTCAGCTCTAAAGGACAAGTTACTGTAGCATTGCTCAGCTCTAAAGGACAAGTTACTGTAGCATTGCTCAGCTCTAAAGGACAAGTTACTGTAGCATTGCTCAGCTCTAAAGGACAAGTTACTGTAGCATTGCTCAGCTCTAAAGGACAAGTTACTGTAGCATTGCTCAGCTCTAAAGGACAAGTTACTGTAGCATTGCTCAGCTCTTAAGGACAAGTTACTGTAGCATTGCTCAGCTCTAAAGGACAAGTTACTGTAGCATTGCTCAGCTCTAAAGGACAAGTTACTGTAGCATTGCTCAGCTCTAAAGGACAAGTTACTGTAGCATTGCTCAGCTCTAAAGGACAAGTTACTGTAGCATTGCTCAGCTCTAAAGGACAAGTTACTGTAGCATTGCTCAGCTCTAAAGGACAAGTTACTGTAGCATTGCTCAGCTCTAAAGGACAAGTTACTGTAGCATTGCTCAGCTCTAAAGGACAAGTTACTGTAGCATTGCTCAGCTCTAAAGGACAAGTTACTGTAGCATTGCTCAGCTCTAAAGGACAAGTTACTGTAGCATTGCTCAGCTCTAAAGGACAAGTTACTGTAGGATTGCTCAGCTCTAAAGGACAAGTTACTGTAGCATTGCTCAGCTCTAAAGGACAAGTTACTGTAGCATTGCTCAGCTCTAAAGGACAAGTTACTGTAGCATTGTTCAGCCCTAAAGGACAAGTTACTGTAGCATTGCTCAGCTCTAAAGGACAAGTTACTGTAGCATTGCTCAGCTCTAAAGGACAAGTTACTGTAGCATTGCTCAGCTCTAAAGGACAAGTTACTGTAGCATTGCACAGCTCTAAAGGACAAGTTACTGTAGCATTGCTCAGCTCTAAAGGACAAGTTACTGTAGCATTGTTCAGCTCTAAAGGACAAGTTACTGTAGCATTGCTCAGCTCTAAAGGACAAGTTACTGTAGCATTGCTCGGCTCTAAAGGACAAGTTACTGTAACATTGTTCAGCTCTAAAGGACAAGTTACTGTAGCATTGCTCAGCTCTAAAGGACAAGTTACTGTAGCATTGCTCAGCTCTAAAGGACACGTTACTGTAGCATTGCTCAGCTCTAAAGGACAAGTTACTGTAGCATTGTTCAGCCCTAAAGGACAAGTTACTGTAGCATTGCTCAGCTCTTAAGGACAAGTTACTGTAGCATTGCTCAGCTCTTAAGGACAAGTTACTGTAGCATTGTTCAGCCCTAAAGGACAAGTTACTGTAGCATTGCTCAGCTCTAAAGGACAAGTTACTGTAGCATTGCTCAGCTCTAAAGGACAAGTTACTGTAGCATTGCTCAGCTCTAAAGGACAAGTTACTGTAGCATTGCTCAGCTCTAAAGGACAAGTTACTGTAGCATTGCTCAGCTCTAAAGGACAAGTTACTGTAGCATTGCTCAGCTCTAAAGGACAAGTTACTGTAGGATTGCTCAGCTCTAAAGGACAAGTTACTGTAGCATTGCTCAGCTCTAAAGGACAAGTTACTGTAGCATTGCTCAGCTCTAAAGGACAAGTTACTGTAGCATTGTTCAGCCCTAAAGGACAAGTTACTGTAGCATTGCTCAGCTCTAAAGGACAAGTTACTGTAGCATTGCTCAGCTCTAAAGGACAAGTTACTGTAGCATTGCTCAGCTCTAAAGGACAAGTTACTGTAGCATTGCTCAGCTCTAAAGGACAAGTTACTGTAGCATTGCTCAGCTCTAAAGGACAAGTTACTGTAGCATTGTTCAGCTCTAAAGGACAAGTTACTGTAGCATTGCTCAGCTCTAAAGGACAAGTTACTGTAGCATTGCTCGGCTCTAAAGGACAAGTTACTGTAACATTGTTCAGCTCTAAAGGACAAGTTACTGTAGCATTGCTCAGCTCTAAAGGACAAGTTACTGTAGCATTGCTCAGCTCTAAAGGACACGTTACTGTAGCATTGCTCAGCTCTAAAGGACAAGTTACTGTAGCATTGTTCAGCCCTAAAGGACAAGTTACTGTAGCATTGCTCAGCTCTTAAGGACAAGTTACTGTAGCATTGCTCAGCTCTTAAGGACAAGTTACTGTAGCATTGTTCAGCCCTAAAGGACAAGTTACTGTAGCATTGCTCAGCTCTAAAGGACAAGTTACTGTAGCATTGCTCAGCTCTAAAGGACAAGTTACTGTAGCATTGCTCAGCTCTAAAGGACAAGTTACTGTAGCATTGCTCAGCTCTAAAGGACAAGTTACTGTAGCATTGCTCAGCTCTTAAGGACAAGTTACTGTAGCATTGCTCAGCTCTAAAGGACAAGTTACTGTAGCATTGCTCAGCTCTAAAGGACAAGTTACTGTAGCATTGCTCAGCTCTAAAGGACAAGTTACTGTAGCATTGCTCAGCTCTAAAGGACAAGTTACTGTAGCATTGTTCAGCCCTAAAGGACAAGTTACTGTAGCATTGCTCAGCTCTAAAGGACAAGTTACTGTAGCATTGCTCAGCTCTAAAGGACAAGTTACTGTAGCATTGCTCAGCTCTAAAGGACAAGTTACTGTAGCATTGCTCAGCTCTAAAGGACAAGTTACTGTAGCATTGCTCAGCTCTAAAGGACAAGTTACTGTAGCATTGCTCAGCTCTAAAGGACAAGTTACTGTAGCATTGCTCAGCTCTAAAGGACAAGTTACTGTAGCATTGCTCAGCTCTAAAGGACAAGTTACTGTAGCATTGCTCAGCTCTAAAGGACAAGTTACTGTAGCATTGCTCAGCTCTAAAGGACAAGTTACTGTAGCATTGCTCAGCTCTAAAGGACAAGTTACTGTAGCATTGTTCAGCTCTAAAGGACAAGTTACTGTAGCATTGCTCAGCTCTAAAGGACAAGTTACTGTAGCATTGCTCAGCTCTAAAGGACAAGTTACTGTAGCATTGCTCAGCTCTAAAGGACAAGTTACTGTAGCATTGTTCAGCCCTAAAGGACAAGTTACTGTAGCATTGCTCAGCTCTAAAGGACAAGTTACTGTAGCATTGCTCAGCTCTAAAGGACAAGTTACTGTAGCATTGCTCAGCTCTAAAGGACAAGTTACTGTAGCATTGCTCAGCTCTAAAGGACAAGTTACTGTAGCATTGCTCAGCTCTAAAGGACAAGTTACTGTAGCATTGCTCAGCTCTAAAGGACAAGTTACTGTAGCATTGCTCAGCTCTAAAGGACAAGTTACTGTAGCATTGCTCAGCTCTAAAGGACAAGTTACTGTAGCATTGCTCAGCTCTAAAGGACAAGTTACTGTAGCATTGCTCAGCTCTAAAGGACAAGTTACTGTAGCATTGCTCAGCTCTAAAGGACAAGTTACTGTAGCATTGCTCAGCACTTAAGTTACTGTATTATGTAATGACAGTGTGACATCACTCTGAGACTTGTTGTTGAACTGCTCTCTGCTGCTGCGCGTATCGTCAGCACCTGCCTAGGATTTCTTACTTACATAACCTGCTACCGTTTCTCTCTGTTCCTATGCATCACAATTAATTTATTGTCATGTCATCTTCAGAGTTACACATACACATATACATACACATACAGATGATGTAATAGTGTTAAGGATAGTGGTGGAAAAAGTTCCCAATTGTCAGACTTGTGTAAAAGTAAATCAAATTTGATGTAATTTGTCACATGTGCCGAATACAAAAGTTGTAGACCTTACTGTGAAAGGATGAATACAACAGGTGTAGAACTTACTGTGAAATGCTGAATACAACAGGTGTAGAACTTACTGTGAAATGCTGAATACAACAGGTGTAGAACTTACTGTGAAATGCCGAATACAAAAGGTGTAGAACTTACTGTGAAATGCCGAATACAAAAGTTGTAGACCTTACTGTGAAATGCTGAATACAACAGGTGTAGAACTTACTGTGAAATGCTGAATACAACAGGTGTAGAACTTACTGTGAAATGCTGAATACAACAGGTGTAGAACTTACTGTGAAATGCTGAATACAAAAGGTGTAGAACTTACTGTGAAAGGCTGAATACAACAGGTGTAGAACTTACTGTGAAATGCTGAATACAACAGGTGTAGAACTTACTGTGAAATGCTGAATACAACAGGTGTAGAACTTACTGTGAAATGCTGAATACAACAGGTGTAGAACTTACTGTGAAATGCTGAATACAACAGGTGTAGAACTTACTGTGAAATGCTTACTTGCAAGCCCTTAACCAACAATGCAGTTTTAAGAAAAATAAGAGTTAACAACATATTTACTAAATAAACCAAAGTTTAAAAAAGTAACACAATAAAATAACAATAACGAAGGTTATATACAGGTGGTACTGGTACCGAGTCAATGTGCGGGCTACAGGTTAGTCGATTACTTAGTTATTAGTAATTGATGTAATATGTACATGTAAGTAGAGGTAAAGGGACTATGTATAGATAATAAACAGAGAGTAGCAGCAGCGTAAAAAAGGAGGTCAAAGCAAATTATCCAGGTAGCCCTTTGATGAACTGTTCAGGAGTCTTATGGCTTGGGGATAGAAGCTGTTAAGGAACCTTTTGGTCCTAGACTTGGCGCTCCGGCACTACTTGCCGTGCGGCAGCAGAGCGAACAGTCTATGACTAGGGTGGCTGGAGTCTTTGACAATTTTTTGGGCTTTCCTCTGACACCGCCTGGTATAGAGGACCTGGATGGCAGGAATCTTGGCCCCAGTGATGTACTGGGCCGTATACACTACCCTCTGTAGTGCCTTGCAGTCGGATACCGAGCAGTTGCCATACCAGGCGGTGATGCAGCCAGTCAGTCAGTCAAAGATCAGTCAGTCAGTCAAAGATACCTTAATAGAAAATGACTCAAGTAAAAGTGAAAGTAACTTTCACTACTTTAATAAAGGTATTTGGTTTTAAATATACTTAAGTATCAAAAGCAAATTAAATTGCTAAAATATACATAAGTATCAAAATTAAAAGTATCAATTATTTCAAATACCTTATATTAAGCAAACCAGGCAGCGACATTTTCTTGTTTTTCTTATTTTACTGATAGCCAGAGGCACACTCCAACTCTAAGATATTATTTACAATGAAGCATGTGTGTTTAGTGAGTCTGCCAGATCAGAGGCAGTAGGGATGAACGGGGATGTTCTCTTGATAAGTGTGTGAATTAGACCATTTCCCTGTCCTTCTAAGCATTCAAAATGGCTGTCAGGGAAAATGTATGGAATAAAAATCACATAATTTTCTTGAAATAAATATAAAAGTTGTCAAAAATATAAATAGTATAGAAAAGTACAGAAGCCCCCAAAAACTACTTAAGTAGTACTTTCAAGTATTTTTATTGAAGTACTTTACAGCACTAGTTAAGGATAGGGTAAAGAGTCCTAGCTGGCCTGTTGACCCCTAAAATATAGTGTTCTCAACTCTCTTTCCTCTTATCTTCCCAGGATCCCGTCTGCGCCAGGAGGACTCCCCACCCCGGATCGTAGAGCACCCCTCTGACCTGATCGTGTCCAAGGGGGAGCCCGCCACCCTCAACTGCAAGGCGGAGGGGCGGCCCAGCCCTACGGTGGAGTGGTACAAGGACGGGGAGCGGGTAGAAACGGACCGGGACAACCCTCGATCTCAACGCATGCTGCTGCCCAGCGGCTCCCTTTTCTTCCTACGTATCGTCCACGGACGACGCTCCAAACCGGATGAGGGCTCCTACGTCTGCGTCGCCCGCAACTACCTGGGAGAAGCCATCAGCCACAACGCCTCGTTGGAAGTAGCATGTAAGTGCAGCTCATGTTGGGGCTTTTCTTATTTCCTCTTGGGCCTCTGGGCCTCTGGGCCTCTGAGCCTCTGGGTTCGGTGTGAATGGAAGAGAAGGGGGTTTAGACTGGAGCTGGGGCTGAATAGAAGACTCCAGTTTCCTACTCTATTTCCCCCCTCAATGTGCTCATTGAGTTGGATAATCTCACAGGAGATGGTTCAGGATGTGTTTGGCCCATTCGCCCCAGTAGGCCCAGTCCTGGGGGCAGATTGGCCTGAGCATCCCAGGGGGGGTGCTCCTGTAAAGGGCCCTTGGTAGGGGGTCAGGAGCTACAATAGGAACAAAGTGCTTTCTGTTGTCCTTCTAGCTCTGGTGTTTGTCAGGGAGATGGATCAGAGTTTTTATACACAAATCAGTCATTGTATCTGTGTTTGGTCATCTTTTAGTAGAGAGAGTTACCTCAGTTGTTTCCTTGGTTGTAGACTAGACTAGTGGAGCTCCTCTTTATTGCCTGCTAGACGGTCTTAATGATGGACCTGCTTTGATGTGGATGGGGCATTCCATCATTGTGAGGGTCAGTGACTACGCTGAAAGGTTTGGGACTAAAAGCTTTCAAACAAATAGACAGTGAATAATATACAGTACATAGAAAGAGGACGGACACCGCTGCTTATTCATTTAACTCTTAGCATAATGATTGGTGCTCTGTGTTGACAAATTTGTCCTCAAGGCTGGTTGGTTTCTGAGGTCAGATCTTAGCCATGTTATCTGTACTGTGTCTCTACTGGCTGGTCTGAGGTCAGCTCTTAGACATATTATCTGTGCTGTCTGGAGAGGGAACATTGAGAAGAGGATCTCAGATATCAACCGCTTCTCAAGCATGCCCAGGAGCTGTCACCAAGGCCCTCATTGTAATCTAATCGAAAGAGAGGGGTTCGGGGGATGTGCGGTGGTCTTTTTACGGGTGCTGGTGACTGGGGCTTGAGGGGAGGATCTGATGGTGTGTAGGGGAGTGGGGATGAATACTAAAGGCTACATGAGCAGGCAAGATACATTCTGTATGTCAGCTGTGGAGTTACTATACTTTCTCAGTATTTGGTTGTGGATGATGTGTATATTTATAACTCTTGATGTACTATCAGGTGTGTACTACAACAGAGCAGTAACTCAAGATAATTGAAATAGCCATAATTAAAAAGATGAATAAAAAAGGATTCAATTGTTGCTTTCAAGGCCTCTGCCTTTGAAATGAGAGAGCCTGGTACCATGGGAGGACCATGGGGATATAGTAGCAGTGGGTTGGTCACAGAAGAGCCTGGTACCATGGGAGGACCATGGGGATATAGTAGCAGTGGGTTGGTCACGGAAGAGCCTGGTACCATGGGAGGACCATGGGGATATAGTAGCAGTGGGTTGGTCACAGAAGAGCCTGGTACCATGGGAGGACCATGGGGATATAGTAGCAGTGGGTTGGTCACGGAAGAGCCTGGTACCATGGGAGGACCATGGGGATATAGTAGCAGTGGGTTGGTCACAGAAGAGCCTGGTACCATGGGAGGACCATGGGGATATAGTAGCAGTGGGTTGGTCACGGAAGAGCCTGGTACCATGGGAGGACCATGGGGATATAGTAGCAGTGGGTTGGTCACAGAAGAGCCTGGTACCATGGGAGGACCATGGGGATATAGTAGCAGTGGGTTGGTCACAGAAGAGCCTGGTACCATGGGAGGACCATGGGGATATAGTAGCAGTGGGTTGGTCACAGAAGAGCCTGGTACCATGGGAGGACCATGGGGATATAGTAGCAGTGGGTTGGTCACGGAAGAGCCTGGTACCATGGGAGGACCATGGGGATATAGTAGCAGTGGGTTGGTCACAGAAGAGCCTGGTACCATGGGAGGACCATGGGGATATAGTAGCAGTGGGTTGGTCATGGAAGAGCCTGGTACCATGGGAGGACCATGGGGATATAGTAGCAGTTGGTTGGTCACAGAAGAGCCTGGTACCATGGGAGGACCATGGGGATATAGTAGCAGTGGGTTGGTCACAGAAGAGCCTGGTACCATGGGAGGACCATGGGGATATAGTAGCAGTGGGTTGGTCACGGAAGAGCCTGGTACCATGGGAGGACCATGGGGATATAGTAGCAGTGGGTTGGTCACGGAAGAGCCTGGTACCATGGGAGGACCATGGGGATATAGTAGCAGTGGGTTGGTCACAGAAGAGCCTGGTACCATGGGAGGACCATGGGGATATAGTAGCAGTGGGTTGGTCACGGAAGAGCCTGGTACCATGGGAGCACCATGGGGATATAGTAGCAGTGGGTTGGTCACGGAAGAGCCTGGTACCATGGGAGCACCATGGGGATATAGTAGCAGTGGGTTGGTCACGGAAGAGCCTGGTACCATGGGAGGACCATGGGGATATAGTAGCAGTGGGTTGGTCACGGAAGAGCCTGGTACCATGGGAGGACCATGGGGATATAGTAGCAGTTGGTTGGTCACAGAAGAGCCTGGTACCATGGGAGCACCATGGGGATATAGTAGCAGTGGGTTGGTCACGGAAGAGCCTGGTACCATGGGAGGACCATGGGGATATAGTAGCAGTGGGTTGGTCACGGAAGAGCCTGGTACCATGGGAGCACCATGGGGATATAGTAGCAGTGGGTTGGTCACAGAAGAGCCTGGTACCATGGGAGGACCATGGGGATATAGTAGCAGTGGGTTGGTCACGGAAGAGCCTGGTACCATGGGAGGACCATGGGGATATAGTAGCAGTGGGTTGGTCACGGAAGAGCCTGGTACCATGGGAGGACCATGGGGATATAGTAGCAGTGGGTTGGTCACGGAAGAGCCTGGTACCATGGGAGGACCATGGGGATATAGTAGCAGTGGGTTGGTCACAGAAGAGCCTGGTACCATGGGAGGACCATGGGGATATAGTAGCAGTGGGTTGGTCACGGAAGAGCCTGGTACCATGGGAGGACCATGGGGATATAGTAGCAGTGGGTTGGTCATGGAAGAGCGCAGCTGGAACCATACTCTGTGTTTTAGTGGTGGTGGGGACGGTGTCATGTCCTCATCTCCTCTTAGATCTCACCCCAGAGTCAGGCTCTGCTGCCCCAAACTGATGACTGTTCCTCTGCTGTCTTTTATCCACTCAGTCACTCACCCTGCATGGTTAGAGGCCTGCCTTCAGAAAGACTGAAGGCCTCCCAATGAATACATCAAATAGAAATGTCAAGGAAAATAAACAGAGAGTCAAACAGGGCCCCACTTTCCATAAATTGGAATGCTAAAAATATTCCCCCCAAAAGTGGACAATATAGGGTATTTATTTCAGAGGTGGGTTCTTCAAGTAGAAGAACAAGAGGCTTGGCTGGAGCAGGATGGTAGCAGGACTGGAGCGGTGCAGGCCAGAGTAGAGACAGTGGCTGGCCTGGCCCTGCCCACAGCACTGGGCTGCTTATTCTGGACCAGGTTCATAATGACAAGGTTCTGAGCAGCAGCCCTCTCTCGCTGTCTCACTCTGTCTCTCTCTGTTTCTCTGACCCCCATTCTCTACCGCTCACACTCCCCCACATATCATTTTGTTGTCAGAGCAACCAGGATAGAACCCTGCAGGAGAGAGAAGGAGAGAGCAGAGAAAACTAAGCACTGAGCTTTTACAAGACCTTGTTTAAACTTCAGGACAGGGACAGAGTACCCTACGTGCCATGGACTGAGTATACAGGCCTTTTAAAAATATTATTTGGACTTTGCATGCTTGTGTTTGCTGAAAAATGTTAGCCAAATCTCAAATTTATCCTAGTTTATCCATTTGCCATTTTAGGGTTTTATTCCAAGGATTTATTGGCTAATTCCACGGTGAGTTCATGAAACCCCAGAGAAGGAAGGTAAAGCATTAACAGTGTTTACTCTACCAAGCTCTCAGAGCCCTGCAAGAATCTAAAAGCAAAAAAACACAATTTCTATACACTGTTATTCTGACGACCTGGCTTTTACAGTTCTCCTACACTCGAGCGACTGTAAACATAATCCAAGTTTCAAAAAGTCATGTTTTGCCAGGCTGGGGCGAGCTAACCCAGTTTGTTTGGTTTATCATTAATGACACACAGTACAGAGCCGCAATCTCTCCATCCCACCCTCTTAATATAGACAGGGTTAATGGATTCACCATGAATCATGGTAGTCGTGTTTGTTCTATACTATATTACTGTATACTATACTATACTTAAACAATAAGGCACGAGGGGTGTGGTATATGGCCAATATACCAGGGCTAAGGGCTGTTCTTATGGATTGTTTTATTCTTTTTTTTTAACCTGTATTAAGGGATTCAGCCCTTAGCCGTGGTATATTGACCATATACCACAAACCCCTGAGGTGCCTTATTGCTATTATGAACTGGTTGCCAACGTAATTAGAACAGTAAAAATAAATGTTTTGTCATACACATGGTATACGATATGATATACCACGGCTTTCAGCCAATCAGCATTCAGAGCTTGAACCACCCAGTTTATAATATACTGTAATTGCCTAGTTAAATACGGTTAAATAAAAATAAATAAACAAGTATATAATATACTATACTATAATGTGCTATACTACAGTACTATACTATATGTTCTATACTATACCGTACTGTACTATAAAGTACCGTACTGTACTATACTATAATATACTGTACTATACCATACTATCCTATACTATAGTGTACCGCAATGTACTATAATATACTGCACTATACTATACTGTTCTGTACTATACTATACTGTACTATACTATACTATGCTGTACTATTCTGTACTATAATCTACTATAGTGTACTGTACTGTACTATACTATAATGCGCTATACTATACTGTACTATACTATATGTGCTATACTATATTGTACTATACTGTACTGTACTATACTATAGTGTACTATAATATACTATAATATAGTGTACTATACTATAGTGTGCTATAATATAGTGTACTATACTATATTGTACTATACTGTACTATAATATAGTGTGCTATACTATACTGTACTATACTATAATGTACTATAATATAGTGTACTGTACTAGTATGTACTATGATATACTGTACTATACTATGCCTTGCTATACCATAATATACTATACTATGCTGTAGTGTACTATGCTGTACTATACTACGATGTTCTATACCATAGTTCACTATACTATACTGTACTACACTATAGTGTACTATAATATATTGTACTATACTATGCTGTACTATAATATACTATAGTGTGCTATACTATACTGTACTATACTATACTGCACTGTACTATAATGTACAGTACTAGTATGTACTATGCTATACTGTACTAAACTATACTGTACTATACTATGCATTGCTATACTATAATATACTATGCTGTACTGTACTATGCTGTACTATACTATGCTGTTCTATACTATGGTGTAATGTACTATACTGTACTGTACTATGCTATACTGTACTATTCTATAATGTACTATACTATAGTATACTATACTGTGCTATGCTATACTGTACTATTCTATAATGTACTATATTATAGTGTACTATACTATACTGTACTATACTGTACTATACTGTACTATTCTATAATGTACTATATTGTAGTGTACTATACTATACTATACTATACTATACTATACTATACTGTACTGTACTGTACTATACTGTACTATCTATACTCACACAGGCTCAAGGTGGGATTAATTCTCTCTCTATTGATGTTTGCTTTGTATTTGTAATGGAGACGCCAAGTAATAAGACAGCTTTGTTCCTGTTTAATAGCATGGAGAGCAAAGAGAGATAGCGATGTACTGTTTAACTACAGAGAGGACTGACTGACTGACTGGTTGGCTGACTGGCTGACTGACTGGCTGACTGAACCTGCTCTCTAGCAGGCTAGAATCCTCTGACTGCACTGCAGGCCACATTAAGTAATGTACAGTATCCAGCTGCCTTTCAAAGAATGACAAAAATTCCCCACCCCAGTTTTTTATGCTTTTTTTACTCCATTTTTTTTTACTCAAATTTTTTTAACTGCAGCTGTTAAAACAAGGATCAAAGCCAGAAAAAGTTTTAGACTTAACGAAATAGAAAGAGAGAGAGACAGTCTTCCAAAGGGCCGACCATTATCCTCATCTCTCAATTTTTACTGTGTGTTAATGTGTCAACACTGTGTAGGTGCCAATGAAAAGAATATCTCCTTCTCCCTTTTATCTCCTACTCTGCCCCCTCTCTCTCTCTCTCTCTCTCTCTGTCTCTCTCTCTCCCTCTCTCTCCCTCTCTCTCTCTCTCTCCCTCTCTCTCTCTCTCTCTCTCTCTCTCTCTCTCTCTCTCTCTCTCTCTCCCTCCCTCTCACACACTAACACACACATGCAGTGCTGTGTACAGTTGACTATCAACCTTGGCTGTATCAAAGTAGTTTCCTCTTACCCATTGTACAGTACATACTACAGAGTGCTGAGAGGCACTAAGAATAGCTTCCTGTTTGCCTGGAGGGTCGGTGGGTGAGATAGTGAAGTGAGGTAATGGACGGCACGCTGCTCCACTTGACAGAGATATAACCCTGGGGTCTGCTGTTTGTCTAGTGGCCTAGCTGGCTGGCTGGCTGCACAGAGCTACTGACCACACAAGCACAGCACAGCACAGCACAGGGCTCACTGCTGGACTCATGAACACATGGATAGACATGGCTCTCTGGAGTTCTGAGTCACTCCATTGAGAAAGAGAACGAGAGATGTACAGTTGAAGTCAGAAGTTTAATTACACTTAGGTTGGAGCCATTAAAACTCATTTTTCAACCACTCCACAAATTTCTTGTTAACAAACTATAGTTTTGGCAAGTCGGTTAGTACATCTACTTTGTGCATGACACAAATAATTTTTCCAACAATTGTTTACAGACAGACTATTTCACTTATAATTCACTGTATCACAATTCTAGTGGGTCAGAAGTTTACATACACTAAGTTGACTGTGCCTTTAAAAATATTTGAAAATTCCAGAAAATGATGTCATGGCTTTAGAAGCTTCTGATAGACTAATTGACATCATTTGAGTCAATTGGAGGTGTACCTGTGGATGTATTTCAAGGCCTACGTTCAAACTCAGTGCGTCTTTGCTTGGCATCATGGAAAAATCAAAAGAAAACAGCCAAGATCTCAGTACTCAAGTATTAACACCATGGGGCCACGCAGCCGTCATACCGCTCAGGAAGGAGACGCGTTCTGTCTCCTAGAGACTAACGTACTTTGGTGTGAAAACTGCAAATCAATCCCAGAACAACAGCAAAGGACCTTGTGAAGATGCTGGAGGAAACAGGTGCAAAAGTATCTATATCCACAGTAAAACAAGTCCTATATTGATAACCTGAATGGACGCTCAGCAAGGAAGAAGCCACTGCTCCAAACCTGCCATAAAAATGCCAGACTACAGTTTGCAACTGCACATGGGGACAAAGATCGTACTTTTTGGAGAAATGTCCTCTGGTTTGATGAAACCAAAAAAGAACTGTTTGGCCATAATGACCATCGTTATGTTTGGAGGGAAAAGGGGGAGGCTTGCAAGCCAAAGAACACCATCCCAACCGTGAAGCACGGGGGTGGCAGCATCATGTTGTGGGGGTGCTTTGTTGCAGGAGGGACTGGTGCACTTCAAAAAATAGATGGCACGAGGGAGGAAAATTATGTGGATATATTGAAGCAACATCTCAAGACATCAGTCAGGAAGTTAAAGCTTGGTCGCAAATGGGTCTTCCAAATGGACAATGACTCCAAGCATACTTCCAAAGTTGAGGCAAAATGGCTTAAGGACAACAAAGTCTTGGTATTGGAGTGGCCATCACAAAGCTCTGACCTCAATCCTATAGAAAATGTGTGTGCAGAACTGAAAAAGCATGTGCGAGCAAGGAGGCCTACAAACCTGACTCAGTTACACCAGCTCTGTTAGGAAGAATGGGCCAAAATTCACCCAACTTATTGTGGGAAGCTTGTGGAAGGCTACCCCACACGTTTGACCCAAGTTAAACAATTTAAAGGCAATGCTACCAAATACTAATTGAGTGTATGTAAACTTCTGACCCACTGGGAATGTGATGAAAGAAATAAAAGCTGAATTAAATACTTCTCTCTACTATTATTCTGACATTTCACGTTCTTAAAATAAAAGTAGTGATTTTAACTGACTTAAGACAGGGAATTGTAATAGGATTAAATGTCAGGAATTGTGAAAAACTGAGTTTAAATGTATTTGGCTAAGGTGTATGTAAACTTCTGACTTCAACTGTACATATACATATATAGAGAGAGTATGACCATATTAGAGGCACATATTTCATTCAGATTTCATATTTCATTCAGTTTTTTTTATTTTCCCTTCTGTACTTTTGCTCATTGTTACAACACTGTATATAGACATAATATTACATTTCACATGTCTTTATTCTTTTGGTCAGAGCGCGAGAGAGAGAGAGAGAGAGAGAGAGAGAGAGAGATCCTGTCAAGCTTACATTTGAATAGAACTCTTTTATAACACTTATGTAACACACTTGATATAGTCCTAGACACAATGTCAAGCTAGCTTGCTCCTGAGTGGGGGAGGCTTATGACCCGGGGTGCATAGAGAGAGGGTTGATCCTGGAAGACACAGGGCCGTGCCTGGGGCTCATCTATGGAGCGGGGTGGGGTGGAGCGGAGCAGGGGGGGACAGTTGGCAAGTGCCAGTGTAAAGACTGGGATGGCCCCCTCCCACTGCTCTGAGTACCCGCCTGTCTCCCGAGCAGGAAATCCCTTGTACTACATCTGTTGGCCCTCAAAGAGCCAGGGTCTTTATGTTAACCCCCACACCCACTACCCAAATCCCAACGTATGAAATCCATCAGCATTCTGTTTCATACCGCTGTCCTCGCTCAGTCAGTGTCTTCTCTTCCCTGCCCCCTCATTTCTCCCCAACCCCTCCTTCCCCGACCCCTCCTTCCCCTACCCCTCTCTCTCTCTCTCTCTCTCTCTCTCTCTCTCTTTGCCACACATTGAAATATAATTAGTCTCAGTCTTCTCCTGGTCTTCCTTCAACTACACTAATTATTTATTTGCTACAGTGTTTGCCTTTCATGAACTAGTTTTTACATGACCCAGTGCTGGTAGCTCTTGTCTGGTCTTCTTCTCACAGAGTTCCAGGAGAACCCGCTCACATCTTGTTCTCTCTTAATGTTGTTGTACAAATTTTATCGCTCTCTTTTTTTCTGATGCATAAGAGTTGTAAAACTTTAAGTTCTGCTAATGACGGGAGGGAGAGGGAGAGGGAGAGGGAGAGGGAGAGAGAGGGGGAGAGAGAGGGAGAGAGAGGGAGTGGGAGATGGGTGGAGAGGGAGAGAGGGAGAGGGAGAGAGAGAGAGAGAGAGAGAGAGAACCAGCAGCAGCGTTGCAGTTATTTGTCTCAGGGAGGTTCATGGCTAATTGGTTAAAACAGCCGAGCCAGGGTCTGCTCTGTTAGTCAACATGAAGCTGAGACGTGGGTGAAATACAACAGTGTGCAATCACAGCAGCAAGATTTGTGACCTGTTGCCACAAGAAAAGGGCAACCAGTGAAGAACAAACACCATTGTAAATACAACCTATATTTGTGTTTATTTATTTTCCCTTTTGTACTTTAACTATTTGCACATCACTACGACACTGTATATATATATACATAATATGACATTTGAAATGTCTTTATTCTTTGGAACTTTTGAAAGTAATTTTTTATTGTTTATTTCACTTTTGTTCATGATCTATTTCACTTGCTTTTGCAATGTAAACATATGTTTCCCATGCCAATAAAGACCTTACATTGAAATTGAGTAGGTGAGTGAAGTGAGTGAGAGAGTGAAGTGAGTGAACTTTGAACTCCATGATACCAGTAGTCTAAAAATGATTTAAATATACTATGCTATGGGTTTTACAGCATGTCCCTATTAGCCATGACATCATACTGTATGTTCCTGGAAGGCTGTTGGCTTGTTTTAATTGGCTGTTGGGTGTGTATGTAGTTCAAGGCTTTTTCTCTGAAATACTCTTAATCCTTTAATGACATGGGAAACAAACTCTACCATATAATTACGCTCCCCATAGCACATCACTGTCAGTCCTATCTCTGTTCTATCACTATGTATACATAGTACATTACTGTCAGTCCTATCTCTGTTCTATCACTATGTATACATAGTACATTACTGTCAGTCCTATCTCTGTTCTATCACTTTTGCCCATAGGACGACACACACATTTCAATTACCCTCACTTTTATCAATCGCTTTATTATCTACTGCATGTGATCCTCTAAACATAGCCCTTTCTTCATGTCAATGTTTTTGCATTAAGTCATTGCAGCTCCTGTAATTGAACGTGCCTCATTGATTTGTTGGCTGTGGTCGATACAGACATGCCACTATGAGTTGATGATTTGTCTGATACATGACTTGTGTTCCATTCCTTCTATTAGCATGCTAGGCTAGCTGGATACTTTCCCTACAACATTGTGACCTAGAGAACTCATTTGCATATAGATCAGCTTGGGTGAGATATTGGCCCAGCTAATTGACCCAGAATGCATCTCTCAGGGTGTTGACATGCTGTCCCTCTGATGCGTCAAACGTCACAGTCATGATGGTGCACGAGGTTTTTAGAGCTGGTTATCTCCCCCTCCTCCCCCGTCCTCCCCCTTACTTCTCCCCCACAGGACTAATGCTGCTAGAACCAGGGCAGGTCAGGCCAGGCGTGAGAGCCACTCAACACGGGACAGGGAGCAGGGGATGATAGGGGGCCACCCCAGACAGGGGCTATTTGTGCCTACTGGCAGGAGGCATGGAGACCCAGCACCGACCCTGCAGAGATCACAGAGCCGGGGAAGAGAGGTGGACACACTCCAACTGGCCTGTCAGGGAAAGGGAGAGTGGTGTGGAGAGATGGATGGAGGGATGGATGGATGGATGGAGGGATGGAGGGATGGATGGAAGGAGAGAAATGAATGATGGATCTATGAATGACATCTTGAGGAGGAATAGTTCTGTCAGTGTAACAGGGCTGGACATTCTGGTGGTGGCAGCAGCACCTTCACTGTCAATGTGTATGTGTTTTCTTTATCACTCTGTCACTGGGTGTATCTTAGCTTTGGGGGACCTCCCCATGACACTCTGGTGAACAATGTGTTGTGAAGGCTTCTATAGACTAACTGAAGGGGCAGCTGTAGGGAGATGGAGGGTAGAGTGGCTGGCCCATGATCAATCACTCTATGGCTGACCTGCCTCTGCTCTGACAGCCTGCTGGGTTAGCCAGCCAAGTCAACCACATGCCCTCCAGCACCAAGAATACAGACCGTGTCTCTCTCCTTCCAATCTCTCTTTTTACTTCATCCGTCTCTATTTTCACTTCATCCATCTCTCTATTTACTTCATCCATCTCTCTATTCACTTCATCCATCTCTCTATTCACTTCATCCATCTCTCTATTCACTTCATCCATCTCTCTATTCACTTCATCCATCTCTCTATTTACTTCATCCATCTCTCTATTTACTTCATCCATCTCTCTATTTACTTCATCCATCTCTCTATTTTCACTTCATGCATCTCTCTATTCACTTCATCCATCTCTCTATTCATTTCATCCGTCTCTATTTACTTCATCCATCTCTCTATTCACTTCATCCATCTCTCTATTTACTTCATCCATCTCTCTATTTACTTCATCCATCTCTCTATTCACTTCATCCATCTCTCTATTTACTTCATCCATCTCTCTATTCACTTCATCCATCTCTGTATTCACTTCATCCGTCTCTATTTACTTCATCCATCTCTCTATTCACTTCATCCATCTCTCTATTTACTTCATCCATCTCTATATTTACTTCATCCATCTCTCTATTTACTTCATCCATCTCTCTATTTACTTCATCCATCTCTCTATTTTCAATTCATCCATCTCTCTATTTTCAATTCATCCATCTCTCTATTCACTTCATCCATCTCTCTATTTACTTCATCCATCTCTCTATTCACTTCATCCATCTCTCTATTTACTTCATCCATCTCTCTATTCACTTCATCCATCTCTCTATTCACTTCATCCATCTCTCTATTCACTTCATCCATCTCTCTATTCACTTCATCCATCTCTCTATTCACTTCATCCATCTCTCTATTCACTTCATCCATCTCTCTATTCACTTCATCCATCTCTCTATTCACTTCATCCATCTCTCTATTTACTTCATCCATCTCTCTATTCACTTCATCCATATCTCTGTTCACTTCATCCATCTCTCTATTCACTTCATCCATCTCTCTATTTTCACTTCATCCATCTCTCTATTGACTTCATCCATCTCTCTATTGACTTCATCCATCTCTCTATTTTCACTTAATTTATCTCTCTATTCACTTCATCCATCTCTCTATTTACTTCATCCATCTCTCTATTTATTTAATCCATCTCTCTATTTTCACTTCATCCATCTCTCTATTCACTTCATCCATCTCTCTATTTACTTCATCCATCTCTCTATTTACTTCATCATCTCTCTATTTACTTCATCCATCTCTCTATTCACTTCACCCATCTCTCTATTTACTTCATCCATCTCTCTATTCACTTCATCCATCTCTCTATTTTCACTTAATTTATCTCTCTTTTCCTCTGAAATGAAAGGCATATGAAAGGGAGAGAGTCAGACAGTGGAAGTACCACCGACTGCAAAAATGCAGAATTTGCTCAGGATTATTTTCAGTGTGTATCCCACTCCACAATCTGATTTCTCATGGTGGATTCCATCTCATTCCCACTGTCAACCTAGTATTCAACAGTGGATCCATCCACTATCTTCTCTAATCCATTATCAGATTGAGCAAGGTGGGGTTTAGGAGGAACCACAACCATAAAACAATGAAGAGGCCATCGTTGGTTATAAAACAACCTCATAAATAATGGAATGATTTTGTCTACAGGATGAGCTAAATCTCTTCAGCCCGATGGCCTTGCTGGTGTTTGATCCTGCTTGTAGGCAGGCTGTAAAGAGATGTAGAGCTAAATGTACTAGATGAGACAGGATGGAGTACTCCAGCCATAGTCGATCCCCCTCCATATCCATGCCTCGCGGCTCTACTTTGATAGAATACTTATGTAGGAAATGGCTTATTTCCTCAGACGAGGGTGGATAAGTTGACTGGTATTGAGTCTGCTTAACACATTTTGTGTCCTTGGGTGTTTTCGTAGTCTATCTTGGCTCCTCTGCAGGGTGACATTACACAGACATCCAGTGATCTGCTTTGAGAAACGACACGGCTCATTCAGCTTTCCCGCTGAGTGCCTGTACACTCCTCTGAGCCCCTCTGTGTCGCACCCGGGTCTCTCGTCACCAGGGTGACCGCTGATTCATCACAAAGTAATCCCTGCCTGGGGCTGCTGGGCTCTGAGCTGAGGAGGAGAGGATCATGGGTAGGATGGGTCTCACAGAGACCAGGAAGTGTCTGTGTGATATGACGATGACGTGTCTGAGCCTGAGGGCCAGGTCAGGCTAACCCAGCCTTCTGATTGGAGGAGGAAAGATTAGGTAATGCCAGGAGGCCTAGACCCTCATAGCAGGC
Source organism: Salvelinus namaycush (assembly GCF_016432855.1). Taxonomy (NCBI): domain Eukaryota; kingdom Metazoa; phylum Chordata; class Actinopteri; order Salmoniformes; family Salmonidae; genus Salvelinus; species Salvelinus namaycush. The sequence continues at coordinate 13,715,223 of NC_052329.1, forward strand.
AGTAGTAGATAAGAGATGTGTGTGCTTGAGTCAAATGCCCCAGGCTAAGCCCTGATAGTAGAGTAGGTACTTCAACATTCATCCTTTTAGCAGGAGAGAGTGTGTGCATTTCCATGTTCTGTATGTGTGTCTATGTGACCCTATGTTCTTGGGCCCAATGTGTGTCTATGTGTGTGTGTGTGTGTGAGGGCCTGGTGAGTCTGTGTTACTGGGTCTAATGTCTGGTCCTCTCCAGTGGAGGGCTGCTGGTGTTAGTCTTGATGTGGGGTGTAATCCCCCTCTTGGTCTCTCCTGTGGGTTGGAGTAGAGTCTCTCTCCCTGGTGTCTGGATGTATGATGCTGTTCTGATGCTGTTCTGATGCTGTTCTGCTGCTGTTCTGCTGCTGTTCTGCTGCTGTTCTGTAGCTGTTCTGCTGCTGTTCTGCTGCTGTTCTGCTGCTGTTCTGCTGCTGTTCTGCTGCTGTTCTGATGCTGTTCTGCTGCTGTTCTGATGCTGTTCTGATGCTGTTCTGCTCTGCTGGAGTACTCTGTTAATTAAACCTGGGCTAAGCCTTCGCTTCACGTCTTCTATCGGAACTCCTCATTGCAGGATGATGGGGGCTAGAGAGGATTAAGGTGTTTAGAATGTAGGAACATATGATATTTAAAGGGATACTTCAGGATGTTGGCAATGAAGCCCTTTATCTACTTCCCCAGAGTCAGATGAACTTGTGGATAATATTTGTATGTCTTTGTATGCAGAAGTTGCTAACTGGCGTTAGCGCAATTGCTAACTAGTGTTAGTGCAATGACATGAAGTCTGTAGTAACTGCTAGCATGCTAGTGGATGCCATAGACTTCCAGTCATTGCACTAGCGCTAGTTACCATTGGCTCACGAAACTACGTCCTCTAACTTCTGTCATACAGAGACATAAAAATTGTATCCATGAGTTCATCTGACTGGGGAAGTAGATAAATGGCTGTATCGCCAAAACCTAAATTATCCCTTTAAGTCAGTGCTTCTCAATTATTTTCTGTTACGCCCCCCCCCTAGGAAGAAGTAAACATTTCGCGCCCCCCAACTCTCCGCCGCGACTGTAAATAGTATAATTTGTCTATAAAATTGTTATAAGTACACCTCTGCATAACATTGCATCCTTATTAACATTAAAGAAAAGAAAAAAAGAAAAATGAAAGAAATATAGATCAACTTACAACAAAGAATAACTTTATTAACATTGTTTTTTAGTCTGTAACAGAAAATACTTAAAGTGCATCAATTTACCTGAAATTAAAAAAAAAATTCAAGCCTTATTTAAACTGTAAACATTTTTTGACCATTTGATACTGAAAAATAAAATAAAATATAATCAATAAATAATAATACATTCAAATTGATCAGCAACATTAACTCAGGAGCACAATATATAAAACACTTTGACCTATAAAACAAAAATGAATAAAACAATTTGTGCAGATTTTTTTAAATCAAAATGAGGAAGTCAGGATTAATGGCTACAATGAGCACGTTTTGCAGAGCACAGCTTTTCGAAGCGGGGTTTGAAGCATGATACTGCAACTCTCAGCTCCTGCTCAATGTTTAGCTGGGACCTGTACTTGGTCTTCAGTGCAGCAACAGCAGAGAAGCCAGTCTCACAAAGATAAGATGTTGCAAAAGGAAGAAGAATGCCCATGGCCCTCTGCCCTAAGAGTGGATACTGCCTCTCTACACTCAGCCAGAATTCACTCAGTGTCTGTGATGTGAACCTCAGTCTCAATGTGGAGTCAGACGTCATATCAATGAACTGGTCCTCCTCTGCAGAGCTGAAACCAGTTGGAGCTGGTGCATTGAAAGGATCTCTCACCCAGTCATATTGGGAACTGTTTTCAGGGAAGTACTTTTTAAAGAATCCCATCAGTGATGAAATATGCTCCTTAATATATGGATCACTGAGGTGGCATCATAGTCAGTAGTGTCAACAAATTCATGCAGGTTCTCGAATGAATCAGTATTCCCTGATTCCTGATCAGTATTTTATTTTTGCAGCACTTGCGTCATCCAGCATGACAGAGACCATGTCTAATGCTGCAGGCAGTATCAGCTCCTCTGCTATGGAGTGGGGTTTTTTGCACTGAGCAATTTGGTACGCTACCTTATACGATGCTAACAGTGCTCGCTGGTTTACTGAAGTAGCATTCACAAAGCGGGATGATTGTTGGCAATATTCTGCACGTTTTCGCTGAAAAAACTCAAGCGGCTTATCAGCGTGATTGAAGTGTAATGTCTTTAAGTGACGCCTTCATTTATTTGGCTTCATGCTGTCCGCTTCCAACATTTTTAGACACAGTAAACATACCGGTCTTTCCTCGTCTCCCACCGTAGTCACAGTGAAGCCAAGCGCTACATACGCGTCGTCATATTTCCTCGTCTTAGCTTTCGGGAGACTTACGTTTGTCTCATTATCTCCGTCTCTCTCCGCCTTTCTTTTCATCCCTGTTAAATATTTTTCCATGGTGTCTCTTAACGGTTTGTTATCTGCACTTCATATCTCCTGCTCTGTGCTGTGTGCTCTTGTTCGGTGCAAAAAAAAACTACTCCCTGCGGCAAAAAAAGCATGTTCCCCGGGGTCACACGCAGGGGGGGGCCCTGGCATCGCTCCGAGCCCCCCCCAGGGGGGCGAGCCCCACTATTTGAGAAGGACTGCTTTAAGTCAACATTTGGTCAAAGAGGGATGGAAAGCCCAAGGTGAACTCTCATTGAACTTGTGTTGCCATAGTTTTCTTCCTCACAGTATTGGTCCAAATGGCCACCTGCTATCATTATTAACTGACAAACTAGTTATATACTTCCTTCAGACTTTTCAGTGATACAACATTTGGAGATGCTACTGAGCGGATGTTTCTTATATTTAATTTCATTCCATTTGATGTAAGGACGGCTGGTTTGCATGCTGTGTGTTGTATGTGACTCTGGGGACAGTATGGGGTGTTGAAAGGGACAGTATTGGGAGATCATTGGGCTGTCCAGAGGTGCAGGCTGACTGAGTCTCTCCTTCTGTTCCATAGACAGATAAAGCAGGAAGCAGCTGCTTGTGGATAACTGCTGCTGATACCCACCTTACCCCTATCTGATGTCTCTCTGCCTTGTATCCAACATTCTCTCTCGTTCTCTCTCGTTCTCTCTCGTTCTCTCTCTCTCTCTCTCTCTCTCTCTCTCTCTCTCTCTCTCTCTCTCTCTCTCTCTCTCTCTCTCTCTCTCTCTCTCTCTCTCTCTGTCCATCTATCTGCTGGAATGAGGCTTCCAGGTGGCCAAGAGAGAGTGGGGGAGGGGGAGGGAGAGAGGAGAGGGCCATAATCTAGGAAAGGTATGAGAGAGAGATTGCATTTGACATAGTGCCTTTGTCACTGAGCCAAGTTGTCTTTCAAGGTGCATTGCAGAGCCTTGGTCTGGGGGGGTGGGGGGATGGAGGGATGGGGGGATGGAGGGAGGGCGAGGAAAGGAAAAACAGCTGAAACTTTATCACAGATGTAGCATGTTGCACTGCCTGGAGTGTGACGGACAGGGAACAGAGATGGTGAGGTAAGCAAGAGACACAGATACAGATCAGGCCTCTGTAAGATACATACAAATACTTTCTCCTGTTAGTCTTCTAGTGTCTACTGAAATTGTCTAGTCTCCTCTTAGTCATCTAGTGTCTACTGAAATAGTCTATTCTGTTAATATTCTAGTGTCTACTGAAATTGTCTCTCCTGTTAGTCTTGTAGTTTCTACTGAAATAGTATCTCCTGTTAGTCTTCTAGTGTCTGCTGAAATAGTCTCTCCTGTTAGTCATCTAGTGTCAACTAAAACAGTCTAGTCTCTCCTGTTAATCTTCTAGTGTCTACTGAAATAGTCTCTCCTGTTAATCTTCTAGTGTCTACTGAAATAGTCTCTCCTGTTAGTCTTCTAGTGTCTGCTGAAATAGTCTCTCCTGTTAGTCATCTAGTGTCAACTGAAACAGTCTAGTCTCTCCTGTTAATCTTCTAGTGTCTACTGAAATAGTCTCTCCTGTTAGTCTTCTAGTGCCTTCTGAAATAGTCTCTCCTGTTAGTCTTGTAGTGTCTATTGAAATAGTCTCTCCTGTTAGTCTTCTACTGTCTACTGAAATAGTCTCTCCTGTTAGTCGTCTTTTGTCTACTGAAATAGTGTAGTCTCTCCTGTTATTCTTCTAGTGTCTTCTGAAATAGTCTCTCCTCTTAGTCTCGTAGTGTCTACTGAAATAGTCTAGTCTCTCCTGTTAGTCTTCTAGTGTCTACTGAAATAGTCTCTCCTGTTAATCTTCTAGTGTCTACTGAAATTGTCTCTCCTGTTAGTCTTCTAGTGTCTACTGAAATAGTCTAGTCTCTCCTGTTAGTCTTGTAGTGTCTACTGAAATAGTCTAGTCTCTCCTGTTAGTCTTCTAGTGTCTACTGAAATAGTCTCTCCTGTTAATCTTCTAGTGTCTACTGAAATTGTCTCTCCTGTTAGTCTTCTAGTGTCTACTGAAATAGTCTAGTCTCTCCTGTTAGTGAACTTTCAGTGCTCTACTACTTCACTCACTGGTAAAGGGTTTAGCCTAGAGGAGCAATGCCTCGGGGCATTCAATTGTCTTCTAATTGCCCTTGGTTGCTAATGCTAGCAGTAGTTTATCTGATCATGGGGGTGCTAATTGAGAGAAGATGGTGCCGGACACTAGTGACAGACATTGGAGCCTCCGGCTGGTTGTACTGGAGCCTGGTCTAAATCAGGCCTGCTGGTATGAGAGAAACGACTGCTGATTAACACTATGTTGCTCTGAGGCAAACCTGTTATCCTAACCTCTCTGTCATGACGGGGGTCCACCTCTAAGCCCCATATACCCTACATGGGGGTAGGATTATTGGTACATGCCCAGCTCATTAGAACTAGTACTACTACTAAGACCACTACAGTACTTCTCTCACAAAACTGCTTACAAAAAAAAATCAGTAGATGAAAGTTAAGGTATGTAATTGTAGCCTGGGTAAGGCAGGGTTTGGACTGTAGTGAACAGTGTCTTTGTTTGACCTATTATTATAAAGAATGTTGTTTATGCCCCCCCTGGCTTCACTGTAATCCATATATGTGTACTGTAGTGATTGTGCTTGAAGCTAGAGCCAGTCTCAAGGGACTCTATAGAAACTAGTGCCATAATAAGACCTGTTGCAAGAGAAGAGATATACCTCTACTTCCCCTTTGTCTCTCCGTGACCTTTCTGGAGAGGGTGTGGCACTGAACCACAATAATCTCTATGTAACCAAACACTGCATAGCCTTACATAAAATAAGAGAGAGAGAGAGAAAAAGAGAAAGGGGAGAGATGGAGAGAAAAGAAGGGAGTGATGGGTGTGTGGTGGTGTCTGTGTTGGTGTGTGTTTGGAGATGTGAGGGCATGTCAGATGTCTGACCTCCTCCCGGGCTGGGGGTGGAATTCCCCCTTTCCCCCCTCTCCGCTCTTCCCTCTCCACTCCCCCCTCTCCTCTTCCCCCTCTCCGCTCTTCCCTCTCCGCTCTTCCCTCTCCACTCCCCCCTCGCCGCTCCCCCCTCTCCGCACTTCCCTTTCCGCTCCCCCCTGTCCCCTCTTCCCTCTCCGCTCCCCCTCTCTGCTCTTCCCTTTCCACTCCCCCCTCTCCTCTTCCCCCTCTCCGCTCTTCCCTCTCCGCTCCCCCCTGTCCGCTCTTCCCTCTCCGCTCCCCCTCTCTGCTCTTCCCTTTCCGCTCCCCCCTGTCCGCTCTTCCCTCTCCGCTCCCCCTCTCTGCTCTTCCCTTTCCGCTCCCCCCTCTCCGCTCCTCCCTCTCCGCTTCCCCCTAGATTGGCTCACCTCTGATGGATGGGCTAGTAAGCCTGTAGGTGTGAGTGTCTGCCCCAGTCCCATTCACAGCCCCTGCTCTCTATACCTCTCCGTTCCATTTATTTTATTCCAGACATTACAATGAACTTGTCCTCATTTAGCTCCTCACTCCTCCTCTGCTCTACACTGCACTTTCTCTACTATAATGAGGACAGACCAAGCCCCTTCAGTGGGACAGCTCAGCCCAGTAGCCTTCTATCCACCTCATAGTGGACTGGCTTACTGGTCCTCATAGTGGACTGGTCTACTGGTCCTTATAGTGGACTGGCTTACTGGTCCTCATAGTGGACTGGCTTACTGGTCCTCATAGTGGACTGGTCTACTGATCCTCATAGTGGACTGGTCTACTGGTCCTCATAGTGGACTGGCTTACTGGTCCTTATAGTGGACTGGCTTACTGGTCCTCATAGTGGACTGGCTTACTGGTCCTCATAGTGGACTGGTCTACTGGTCCTCATAGTGGACTGGCTTACTGGTCCTCATAGTGGACTGGCTTACTGGTCCTCATAGTGGACTGGTCTACTGGTCCTTATAGTGGACTGGCTTACTGGTCCTCATAGTGGTGTTTTGTTATTGAGATGATCCCTGGACCTCTCCTAGGCCCCGTGTCTCAGCACTCTGCCAATGGGATTAGGACAGAGTGCTGACTCTGCAGGTGGTGACATAACTTAATTTGGCCTGCTGTTTAGAGCTATAATAGCTTATTGATTGGCTGACAGAGATGCAAGGAGCTGCATGGAAGGCCACAGAGAGAGGAGAGAATAAGTTAATCATCGCTGAAAGTGCTGCCACAATTTAATCACTTTACCCAGGGTTCACCACTGCCATGTACATTTTGTTCTTCCCTCTGATGTGTTTGACTGACATGGCTGAGAGTGAGACAGTGAGTGACTTGCTGATTCTTGCAAACCCTTCCTGTACTCCAGTCTGGCTCCTGCCTGCCGTGCTCCTGAGGGAGACAGGTCTCCAGCCCCAGGGGCTGTGGCTAATTCATGCTAAACTGTGGGGTTCATTTCAGCCATGCTGCACAGTGGTGATTTCCATCTGTTTGTTCTGGTCAGGACGTCTCAGTCGCCCTCTCCAGCTCCACTGGCCAGACCCTGGCAACACCTGACAGCTGGTCAAGTCATCACTCCTTCAGTCTGCTCCAGTGTGTGTGTATTCTCAGAGGAACCCCGGCCCATTAGCAATGATGTCACACGCGCTGCGGCCCGGTTACCTGGAAACTGCACGTTTCTTTCATTTGACTGGTGGCCCTTTAGCTCTGCGTGCCTCATGTAGTCCTACCATCAGCAGTGAGACGGAAAGAGAGAGAGAGTAAAGGGGCTCCCCTCTTCCACTGCGTGAAATGAGCCTTCATCCACCCTGTGTTCTTATATCAACACAAATGGGTTTTAATGCTATTATCTCCATTGGCCTTATTCTGACCATGAGGTGAAGCTCTGTACTATGGCTTTTCTTGGTTGTGCTGTGTAGGAGAGCTGTGTGTTTAAAAATCAAATCAAATCACATTTTATTTGTCACATGCGCCGAATACAACAGGTGTAGACCTCACAGTGAAATGCTTACTTACAAGCCCTTAACCAACAATGCAGTTTTAAGACAATAACTAAATAAAAGTAAGAGGTAAGAATAACAAATGATTAAAGAGCAGCAGTAAATAACAATAGCTGGGCTATATACAGGGGGTACCGGTACAGAGTCAATGTGGGGGGCACCGGTGTCGAGGTAATTGATTTAATATGTACTTTTAGGTATAGTTATTAAAGTGACTATGCATAGATAATAACAGAGAGTGTAGCAGCAGCGTTCCAGAGGGTGGGGGGGTGGGGGTAGAAGCTATTTAGGAGCCTCTTGGACCTAGACTTGGCGCTCCGGTACCGCTTGCCATGCAGTAGCAGAGAGAACAGTCTATGACTAGGGTGGCTGTAATCTTTGACAACTGACACCGCCTGTTATAGAGGTCCTGGATGGCAGGAAGCTTTGCACATTTAACTTGCTGATAGAAATTAGGTAAAACTGATTTAAGTTTCCCTGCATTGAAGTTCCCGGCCACTAAGAGCGCCTCCTCTGGATGAGCATTTTCCTATTTGCTTATGGCGGTATACAACTCATTGAGTGTGGTTTAAGTGCCAGCATCTGTCTGTGGTGGTATGAAGACAGCTATGAAAAATACAGCTGAAAACTCTCTAAGTAGATAGTGTGGTCTACAGCTTATCATGAGGTGAGCAATACCTTGAGACTGCTTTAGATATTGTGCACCAACTGTTGTTTACATAATTGCATAGGCCCCCGCCCCGTGTCTTACCAGAGGCTGCTGTTCTGTCCTGCCGATAGAGTGTATAACCCGCCAGCTGTATGTTCTTATTGTCGTCGTTCAGCCACGACTGTGTGAAACATAAGATATCACAGTTTTTAATGTCCTGTTGGTAGGATAAACGTGCTTTCAGTTCATCCCATTTATTTTCCAGCGATTGAACGTTAGCTAGCAGGACGGAAGGCATGGGCAGATTAGCCTCTCATCGCCTGATCCTCACAAGGCGCTCTGATCTCTTTCTACAAAATCTGCGTTTCCTTCACCAGCGAATAACGGGGATCTGGGCCTGGTCAGGTGTGTGTATTATATCCCTCCTGTCCAACTCATTGAAAAATAACTCTTCATCCAGTTTGAGGTGAGCAATCGCAGTTCTGATGTCCAGAAGCTCTTTTGGGTCATAAGAGACGGTAGCTGCAACGTTATGTACAAAACAAGTTACGAACAACGCGAAAAAACAAACAAAATGCATGGTTGGTTAAGAACCGATAAGACGGCAGCCTTCCTCTCCACGCCATTTTACGTAGGATCCCTCTCTCTACTGCTCATACTCCCCTACCCTGTGAGGGAATCGCATGGCCTGCTGGGAGATATTCAGGGGGGAGAGGGCGTGAGCCCCATCCTGAGTTTTGGCTTCAGATAGGCTCACCTCAAATCCGGTCTGGCAAGTATCAATCTGTCTGCACTCCAACACTCAGTTAAACCAGAGACAAACAGTCGCTGGGGGTGGAGAGAAAAAGAGAGGGATAGTGTAAACAGAGAGACAAGAAGTAGTGACCTTGTCCTCCACACACACACACACACTGACCTGGTGGATGAGCCCTTATCTGGCATTTGGGAGACAACTGGGCCAACATAATAATAATAACCTTCTCTTCACCCCTGGTCCTCCAAACAATCCCCTCTCCTGACAGGCTTTGTCTGAAGACCCTGCCAAGGCTCTACTCAACCACTAGATGATTCCTTTGTCAAGAAGTGCCATGCTGCTGGTTAAAATAGCTTTTGGACTCGGTGACATTAAGATCAGAGGAAGAAGAGGAAGGGAGAAGAAAGGAGCGACAACGAAAGAGAACTGTTAAAGAGGAGATAGGAAACAAGCTACTGCTAGAAGACGGGAGGAGAGAGAAGACTATGGAGGAGGTTACAGTCGGACAGGGAGCCTGTCTCTCTTTCTCTCTCTCTCTCAGCTTGCATGGTGGAGATAAGAGGGACAGGTGGTTTTCTGTTCTCTTAAACAACTCAGACAGCTGGCAACTCTCTGGCTATGTGCTCGTTGGAGAGTTTGTCTGTGTATGTGCGTGCGTGCGTGCAAGTGTTTCTAGATCCATGTGTCTGTGTGTGGTAGTGCTCTGAGCCTGTGCCAGCTGAGACATCTCCCTGTAGTCTGTCTCAATTTTGCTACCCATGTTTTTCTTCTCTTCATCCTTTCTTCTCTTCATCCTTTCTTCTCTTCATCCTTTCTTCTCTTCCTCCTTTCTTCTCTCTCTTGCAGCAGTTGGCAGTGGTCCAGATTATGCCACTCCTCTGGAAGGTTTTTCTTCTTGTCACAGGACTCAGTAGTGTAAAATCAGTCCCGCTTTAAAGCCTGACACAGTATTTAGTGTTCTGGCCCAACACTCATGTTAATGAAAGTCTACCGTTTATTTTTCATGGCATTTACCTACTTCTCCCTCTCGTTCCTGACTTTGGACTTGCTACTGATGTCTGTTAATATTTGTGTCATGACTTCAGTCCTGTAGAGTGATACAGTATCTTTAAACTGACATATAGAGTACACATATAGGCATCTGGCCTGGAATGTTCAGTTAACCTACTCAAAATGTAGCCTAAACAATCCATGGTATTCATTTGTGTAAGATGTTTGTGTAGTAAACTATTTACAACCAGTGAATACAGTATATTTCCTTTCCAGGAAGATTCTGTACGGCCCCCTCTCTCTCCACGGCCATGGCAGACTGTTTTATTCATGTTCTCTGGTTAGTTTGTAGTTTTGGGCTTGTTCCACACACAGGCCTGTGTTTGATGGGGCTGTGTAGTAGTGAGTGAAGAAGGCCCCTCTCCCCTGTGGCAGCGTGTGTTGTTTGCTGAGAAGAGGTACTAAATGGGCCAGAGGTGTTTATTTGCTGCTGGCAAACATACACTGACCTCTGTGGTTCAAACAGACACTATCCTCTGTGGTTCAAACAGACACTATCCTCTGTGGTTCAAACAGACACTATCCTCTGTGGTTCAAACAGACACTATCCTCTGTGGTTCAAACAGACACTATCCTCTGTGGTTCAAACAGACACTATCCTCTGTGGTTCAAACAGACACTATCCTCTGTGGTTCAAACAGACACTGTCCTCTGTGGTTCAAACAGACACTATCCTCTGTGGTTCAAACAGACACTATCCTCTGTGGTTCAAACAGACACTGTCCTCTGTGGTTCAAACAGACACTGTCCTCTGTGGTTCAAACAGACACTGTCCTCTGTGGTTCAAACAGACACCGTCCTCTGTGGTTCAAACAGACACCGTCCTCTGTGGTTCAAACAGACACTATCCTCTGTGGTTCAAACAGACACTGTCCTCTGTGGTTCAAACAGACACTGTCCTCTGTGGTTCAAACAGACACTGTCCTCTGTGGTTCAAACAGACACTGTCCTCTGTGGTTCAAACAGACACTGTCCTCTGTGGTTCAAACAGACACTGTCCTCTGTGGTTCAAACAGACACTATCCTCTGTGGTTCAAACAGACACTGTCCTCTGTGGTTCAAACAGACACTGTCCTCTGTGGTTCAAACAGACACTATCCTCTGTGGTTCAAACAGACACTATCCTCTGTGGTTCAAACAGACACTGTCCTCTGTGGTTCAAACAGACACTGTCCTCTGTGGTTCAAACAGACACTATCCTCTGTGGTTCAAACAGACACTATCCTCTGTGGTTCAAACAGACACTATCCTCTGTGGTTCAAACAGACACTATCCTCTGTGGTTCGGAGTTGGGTTGCCGCTGTGGCTAGTCTGGATGACTGTAGAATGTGTTCTTTCTCGTTGGTCAGTGGAGGTCACACAACTTTTAACCCATTGTGTCCACCCTGTTCTGAAGGGGACATGAGAATAAAGCACAGATCACCCTCCACTCCGGCCCTGCCACACCCTGACAGACTGACACCAGGATCTGAGTAGAGAAGCATCTAAAACCCAGTGATTTACATCAACAGTAAGATCTTCTATTCTCTTCCTCTCTGTTGTCTATCAATGCTTTCTTTGAACTTGGAGGCCTTTCCTTTCAACCTCCCCTTCCTCCTCTTCTATGGGACAGGAGGCCCTCACCTGTTCCATTGATGTTTCACGCCCTCAGGGGGTACCCTTGCAATGGGACAGCTTCCTCTTTTTTTGGGGAGAGATCTTTCATATGCAAAGCTGCATTCTTTTAGATGAAAGCAGTGTTTTGTGATCCTCCAACACCACACCACCTGTCATTAATATTTCATTCTTTTCTTCTCAATATATTAGTAATCTGTAATCCTCCATTCTTTTCTTCTCAATATATTAGTAATCTGTAATCCTCCATTCTTTTTCTGACTTGATGAAGCTGTTTTCCATACACTAATCTGCTGTTTAAGCAGGACCGTAATGGCACCGATTATCTCCTTAACACCACAATTACACTGTGATATATTTTCTAATAATATATGCCATTTAGCAGACGCTTTTATCCAAAGCGACTTACTGTCATCTGTACGTACATTTATGTGCATACTTTTTATGCTCCAGTCCATTGGATACACTCATTTTATAGTTTATACCCATAGACTGATCCTTTATTCTGTCAGGCTGATTGTCTGTCTGTGCTGTGCTGGGAATTCATCAAACCATCATTTAGACTTGAGCTCTCCTTAATGAACTAATGTATGCCTGGCTCTGGAGATCAATAACTCCTGATTGGTTGAGAGACGTTTGCACCCCCCCACACCACTTTCATCTGTTAATTAGATTTTGGTGTGCAAATGAGGGCCTTCTAAACAAAATTCTAGATGAGAGTTTGACTTGCTACTCTCACTATTTCACAGCACAGTGGTTATGGGCAGAATCCAAGCATCTCAACATAAGCCCTTGTTACATTGTTGTGTGCATAAGCAAGTAGCACCATTGTCAGGCACAATAGAGAGTAGATAAACATTTTGAAATATGGGGTGTGGGGGGGGGGGGGGTGCAACTCAATATTACGAAGGTGTTCTCAGTGTATATTGCAATGTGGCCTTAATGATCTGGTTCTGTAAAGCATAAACATGCCAGCTAGCTATAGGTTCTCAGATGTTATACAGTCTTTTCCCATTAATCAATCATTACTACAGACACACACTCAGGTGTACATAGTATTATACCTAGTCATCTGGTCATCTTTTCCTTGCCGTCGCTCCACATAAGAGCTCTAAAGCACTTAATGTGTATGTGTCCTTGTGTCTGTCCAGGGCATTTGGACAGCAGCACACACAGTCTATAGTTAATGATATTGGCTAAGCTCTGAGGAAATACTCTCCCCTGAATGAACGGATTTCAAAATACAAAAGGGACACTGTTCTGTTATGGTCATTTTTCAGATACCCCCCCTTAGTTGTTATAGTCGAGATTGCATCAACAATTCTGAAATATTGGGTTCTTTCATCCCACACAGTTTCGATGTCCGTTCTGTCCCCCAGGGACTGGGCACTTAAAGCCAACTTTGTTCCCCTAAGACATTTCTCTTCCCAAGACTAAAGTTATTACAGCTGTCTACGTGTCTCACAAATGCCCATTTGTTGGTCCTGTTATAACGGTTTAAGCAGAGCATATGCGATGGACTTTGTCATTTACTAGGCAGGGAAAAAAAGATCATCTCATGAAATGTTGTATTAGTAATAAGTAGTTATACTGCATGCTCTACATCGCATTGTCATCTCTATGTTTAGTCCTTTATTGTTGGCACGATGCTGGCATCTTTCTAAGAGGATTCCCCATTTTTACTCACCTGCTCTAGATTAGCTCTATAATGTCGACTAGGCCAGTTTTAATCCGGTTTCGTCTGGATCTGGACGGTTTATTTGTTCATCTGGACAATCAGATGTTGTTGTGCTCTATCTCATCCTGTCTGGCGAACACAGCAGGTTGACTGCTTGTATTTAGACCATAGCACAGCCACTGAGACCCATGAGAATCACTCTGGGAGAACCAGAACATCAGCCGTGGTCAAACACAACAAGGCCAAATTCACCAGAAGCAGACCCCCTTTGTCTCACGGTGTCTGGGAATCGTCACAGGAGACAGGATCAAGGTGACCATTCTAAACAACCTTGGAGTTGCTGGCCGTTGGCGGCTGGCTAATTCCTGGGTGCAGACAGACCAGAGCAGAGAGGAGTGAAGTGGGAGTAGCAGCCATACAGGAGGATTGGAACAAACAGTCTGGTTAAGAGCCTCTCTCTCTCTGTTGTCTCTGTCTCGTCTGTTCCTCTGTCTGGCTGTTCTATAGGCTGTGCTATCTGGGCCGTCCATTCCCCTACAGAGCAGAGTGGTGTTATGAGCAGCTCTTTATGTCCCTGGTTGATTTATCACTGGGAGGTGAGATAAAGCTGTCTGTCTCCATGACTGTCTGCTAATCCCTCCAGATGAACCATGGCCCTCCACTCTATCTATCTATCTATCTATCTATCTATCTATCTATCTATCTATCTATCTATCTATCTATCTATCTATCTATCTATCTATCTATCTATCTATCTATCTATCTATCTATCTATCTATCTATCGATTCAATTCAAGGGGCTTTATTGGCATGGGAAACGTGTTAACATTGCCAAAGCAAGTGAGGTAGATATTATACAAAAGTGAAATAAACAATACAAATTAACAGTAAACATTACACATACAGAAGTTTCAAAACAATAAAGACATTACAAATGTTATATTATATATATACAGTGTTGTAACAATGTACAAATGGTTAAAGCACACAAGTTAAAATAAATAAGCATAAATATGGGTTGTATTTACAATGGTGTTTGTTCTTCACTGGTTGCCCTTTTCTTGTGGCAACAGGTCACAAATCTTGCTGCTGTGATGGCACACTGTGGAATTTCTCCCAGTAGATATGGGAGTTTATCAAAATTGGATTTGTTTTCAAATTCTTTGTGGATCTGTGTAATCTGAGGGAAATATGTGTCTCTAATATGGTCATACATTGGGCAGGAGGTTAGGAAGTGCAGCTCAGTTTCCACCTCATTTTGTGGGCAGTGTGCACATAGCCTGTCTTCTCTTGAGAGCCATGTCTGCCTACGGCGGCCTTTCTCAATAGCAAGGCTATGCTCACTGAGTCTGTACATAGTCAAAGCTTTCCTTAAGTTTGGGTCAGTCACAGTGGTCAGGTATTCTGCCACTGTGTACTCTCTGTTTAGGGCCAAATAGCATTCTAGTTTGCTCTGTTTTTTTGTTAATTCTTTCCAATGTGTCAAGTAATTATCTTTTTGTTTTCTCATGATTTGGTTGGGTCTAATTGTGCTGTTGTCCTGGGGCTCTGTGGGGTGTGTTTGTGAACAGATCCCCAGGACCAGCTTGCTTAGGGGACTCTTATCTAGGTTAATCTCTCTCTAGGTGTTGACTTTGTTATGGAAGGTTTGGGAATCTTTTCTTCAGGTGGTTGTAGAAATTAACGGCTCTTTTCTGGATTTTGATAATTAGCGGGTATCTGCCTAATTCTGCTCTGCATGCATTATTTGGTGTTCTACGTTGTACACAGAGGATATTTTTGCAGAATTCTGCATGCGGAGTCTCAAATTCTTGGTTGGTGAGCGGACGCCAGACCTCACAACCATAAAGGGCAATGGGTTCTATAACTGATTCAAGTGTTTTTAGCCAGATCCTAATTGGTATGTTGAATTTTATGTTCCTTTTGATGGCATAGAATGCCTTTCTTGCCTTGTCTCTCAGATCGTTCACAGCTTTGTGGAAGTTACCTGTAGCGCTGATGTTTAGGCCAAGGTATGTATAGTTTTCTGTGTGCTCTAGGGCAACGGAGTCTCTGTCTCTGTCTGTCACTCTAGTGGAGGTGTCAGAGGGGCTGGAGGAAGGCAGGCACTGCTATTGAACTCTGAGATTTTCAGGCAGCACAGGCTGGCTCACAGGCAGGCATATGTGTCTCTAATGTGTCTCTAGTGTGGCCCCAATTCAAGACTATGAAGAAGGAAGAAAACATACATAGGAACAAAACATATATAAGAACATCATTAGTGTAGTATAGTGTCATATTCTATTCACAGGTCATTTTATTATCATCGTTCCTGTTAGTCCTACTCCCAAAGTGGATGAGTGACTTTTCAGTGTTGAGTAGGGGTTATGCATTGGTTGTGCAAAGTCAAGCAGTTTGACGTTAAGTCAGAGGAGTGCTGGATTGCAGCTTGTTCAGCACTAAGTCAAACAGACACTCTGCGAGGGGATTCTTTCTGCAAACGGTCGAAGACGAGTTTGTGGACCGAAGTGAGACGAATGAGACCCTTGGGGAAATCTCAGCCTGGACAGGAATGAATGCTATTGTTCTCTCTGTGTGTATATATATATGTGTGTGTGTGTGCGTGCGTGCGTGCGTGCGTGCGTGCGTGCGTGCGTGCGTGCGTGCGTGCGTGCGTGCGTGCGTGCGTGCGTGCGTGCCCCCTTAGTGTTAGGATCACTAATGTTAGTAACATACCCAGCTTGGCCTGGGGTTAGGAGCACTAATGTTAGTAACATACCCAGCTTGGCCTGGGGTTAGGAGCACTAATGTTAGTAACATACCCAGCTTGGCCTGGGGTTAGGAGCACTAATGTTAGTAACATACCCAGCTTGGCCTGGGGTTAGGAGCACTAATGTTAGTAACATACCCAGCTTGGCCTGGGGTTAGGAGCACTAATGTTAGTAACATACCCAGGTTAGTTACATAGAAGTAGAGGTAATGTGATTTATTCTGAACACCCTCCATTCCTTACCATTGCTATTTGTTCCCAGTCCAACAAAGCTCCATCACCATATTAGTGAAAAGTACAGGCATGGTCATTGTGTTAATGAGATTGTGTTGTGCTATGAGCACTGCTCAGGGTGAAATGACCCTTGCCTCAGTGAAGGGCGAGAGGAGAACAGGGTAAATGCTGTACAGCTGTCCTGGGTACTGTCATTAGAGCATAAATCTGCCAGGATATCATCAAGGTAATCAAATGAACCGTGTGATCAAGCAGAGGCCTAATGAAAACGTTCGCTATTGTGTTATTGCCTCTCTTTTTCCATTTGGAAGGAAGATCTGGTTTCACCAGGCACAATTACTTATGGATTTCAACTTTGCCACATGTGTATGGCTTGATAGTCTAGATATGAAAAACAGGAAAGTTCATATAGTGTCACCCATCCAAGTAGACATCCTCCATTTAGACAGGCCTACCAATGTGCATATGGTTGGTTAGCTTCAGCCAGTTAAACTTGCAACCTCAATAGACCTACTTACTCAAAGCAGTACCACGCAATGTACTTGAAGCCATGGAAATCACAACACTTATCTGTTTGATGTGCCAGCCAGAAAGCAGGGTCCTTGAAGAGCACTTGTGTTCAGCCCACATCTCTCCCATTGGCTCAGCCACTCTCACATGTAAAACCTGTCTTTTACTATACAATAGCCATCATTTATATGATCATGTAAATGTCCCAGGGCATGAACACCACCACTCAAAGTGCTATGCCTTTGTTGCTAGTTATTATTTGACCTTCAACAGTATAATATTTAAAACCAAAATAAATAAATAAATGAAGAAAATGTGTTTATTTTGTCTTGTCAACAAACTGAAACAAATGTCTCCTTTAGGTATAACTCCTCTCTAAGTATATTTCTCTAAAGAAGTGTGTCTGTGTGAACCACTTCATCTTTCAGCGGTCTCCGCTCCGTAGCGAATGGTATCTGTCAACAGGAGAGTTGGGGGTCCTCCATCTCCCCGTCCCCTCCTCCGTGACCTCCCCTCTCGCACCTTTTAACCCCGCATGTCTCTGTTTATAAACTTTATACATTTTGACAACCGGTGCAGAAGGGAGGAGGGGGGGGGGGGAATCCACTTTTTATTCGGAAAGAGCCCCTCTTCTCTGTCAGCGGGGAGAGAGAGAGACGTTAAAGGCTTTAAAATAATCACAGGTCTTTTCACTGGGGGGTTCTCTAATTGAGCCTGGGCTGACCCCTGACCCTAGCATGCCGTCTGTTTTCTATCGCCAGGCTAGATTGAAATGGGAACAGTGGGTAGAGCCCAGGAGAGACTCATTCTTATTTATGAATGTTCTGCTTGTCCCTCCTGCTTTGCATGGCCCTGTGCAGGATTAGCACACTAAAGGTGGATCCACTGTGGAGGGGCCTACAATCTATCCTCCTGAGACCTGGCAAAAGTGCCAGGGGCGGAAAAAAAACATGTTACAAAAAGAAAACATTTTTTATTGTATGTGCACTGTAGTGCCCATTATAACTCAGTTGATAGTATATATGAAACATGTAACATTGCAGTAAATGGGGACAGTAGGTAAAAAACCTAGTTAGTGCATGCTGATGTCCACTACAGAGGACATTTATTTACCATCTCTTATTTGGCTCTTATTTAATGTAAACAAAAAAATATATATATATTACACTGATCTGAAAACTCACCAAACTATTCCTGAGATATTTACCTGTAAGAAACAGTTAGAATATAAATCTCACAAAAATGATAATTACACAATTATACACACTTACTATCAAATGTGTTAATTGTGATGGTAGAAAAAAAAGAAAAGAAAGAAAGTGTGGCACCCCCACACATGTGATGTCATTGAAAAGCCCAGGATGTCCTCTCAAAGGTACAACAGGACCTTACACAGTGGTATGTATGACCTTAGAGATACGGATCAACAACGAATGTCCATTAGAGAGGAAATAAATGAATTGTTGGGTCTCACGAGGCTATGAGACAAACAAAAAAGGAACAGGGGCAGTAGCTGGAAGGTGCAACACAGAGGCCAGGATAATGGAATCTGAGAGGTAGGGTATATGACCTGTCCACAATAATATACCTCTGTTTGGGGACATTTGATTCATTTAGCAAATAATCTTATCCAGCGTGACTTACATGAGGGTTAAGTGCCTTGCTCAAGGGCACATCGTGAGATTTTTCACTGAGTCGGCTCAGGGATTCGAACCAGTGACCTTTCACTTACTGGCCCAACGCTCTTAACTGCCTCATTCCCTGGCTGGGTGGCTTTGTTTAGGATATGTGTCCCCCACTTCCTCACCTGGACACCGTAAAACGATCAGTGTAGCACCTAAACATCTCAAACAATGAATGTTGTTGTTTTTCCGTCTTGAAAGACTAACACTGACAGTCTCTCAGAGCCTCTCATGGCCATTCTAACAATGTGACATAGAGAAGTCTGTAGATATTGACCAGTGTGTGTGGGAGAGGAAGTATTTTGACTGGTGCATTAGATGTCATGTAAACAAGGTTGACAGCATGCTTGTGTGCCTGGAAATAGAGGCAGGATACACGATCTGTGTCACTCAAACTCGTCTCCTGAATACAACACAGGGCCCATTTAGTTCTCCGTGATGTGGTACATGTTATCAAGCACTGGCTTTGTTCACCGAAATCGGTCAAGCTAGCCAGAGACTTCGTAGCCTGACATAGTGAACCAATGTGAACTGAATACCGATAATACCATGCTATTGTCAGAATGAGAAGCTTACAGTGGCTTGCGAAAGTATTCACCCCCCTTGGCATTTTTCCTATTTTGTTGCCTTACAACCTGGAATTTTTGGGGGATAATTGGGGGAGCTTGTATCATTTGAATTACACAACATGCCTACCACTTTGATAATGCAAAATATTTTTTCTTGTGAAAAAAACATAAAACTTGAGTGTGCATAACTATTCACCCCCCCCAAAGTCATTACTTTGTAGAGTCACCTTTTGCAGCAATTACAGCTGCAAGTCTCTTGGAGTATGTCTCTATAAGCTTGGCACATCTAGCCACTGGGATTTTTGCCCATTCCTCAAGGAAAAACTGCTCTAGCTCCTTCAAGTTGGATGGGTTCCGCTGCTGTACAGCAATCTTTAAGTCATACCACATATTCAATTGGATTGAGGTCTGTGCTTTGACTAGGCCATTCCAAGACATTTAAATGTTTCACCTTAAACCACTCAATTGTTGCTTTAGGAGTATGCTTAGTGTCATTGTCCTGCTGGAAGGCGAACCTCTGCCCCAGTCTCAAATCTCTGGAAGACTGAAACAGGTTTCCCTCAAGAATTTCCCTGTATTTAGCGCCATCCATCATTCCTTAAATTCTGACCAGTTTCCCAGTCCCTGCCGATGAAAAAGATGGGGATGGTGTTCTCAGGGTGATGAGAGGTGTTGGGTTTGCGCCAGACATAGTGTTTTCCTTGATGGCCAAAAGGCTAAATTTTTGTCTCATCTGACCAGAATACCTTCTTCCATATGTTTGGGGAGTCTCCCACATGCATTTTGGCAAACACCAAACGTGTTTGCTTATTTGTTTCTTGAAGCAATGGCTTTTTTTTGGCCACTCTTCCTTAAAGCCCAGCTCTGTGGAGTGTCTGGCTTACAGTGGTCCTATGGACAGATATTCCAATCTCCGCTGTGGAGCTTTGCAGCTCCTTCAGGGTTATCTTTGGTCTCTTTGTTGCCTCTCTGATTAATGCCCTCCTTGCCTGGTCTGTGAGTTTTGGTGGGTGGCCCTCTCTTGGCAGGTTTGTTATGGTGCCATATTCTTTCCATTTTTTTAAATAATGGATTTAATGGTGCTCCGTGGGATGTTCAAAGTTTCGGATATTTTTCTATAACCCAACCCTGATCTGTACTTCTCCACAACTTTGTCCCTGACCTGTTTGGAGAGCTCCTTGGTGGTGCCCCTTGCTTAGTGGTGTTGCAGACTCTGGATCCTTTCAGAACAGGTGTATATATACTGAGATCATGTGACACTTAGATTGCACACAGGTCGACTTTATTTAAGTAATTATGTGACTTCTGAAGGTAATTGGTTGCACCAGAACTTTTTTCGAAGCTTCATAGCAAACGGGGTGAATACATATGCACACACCACTTTTCAGTTTTTTATTGTTTTGAATTTTTTTTATTTCACTTCACCAATTTGGACTATTTTCTGTATGTCCATTACATTAAATCCAAATATAAATCAATTTAAATTACAGGTTGTAATGCAACAAAATAGTAAAAACACCAAGGGGGGTGAATACTTTTGCAAGGCACTGTATATCAACATGTGCAGTATCGTCAAAGTGGAGTTCAGGACAGTTCATCAGGTACTTGAGAAGATCATTGACAGGTTCAAAGTATTTTCTTCAGTCACCCCAGAGAAGGTCTCTTTTAATAAGGAAAAAGTAAGAAGTGCTGTCTTCACTGCTGAAGTTAATAGGCGAAGAAAAGTGTGGAAGTGTCATTCTTTTCTAGTACCCCGTGGAGAATGCCACTTTAGACATCTCTCCTGCGTAATCTACCACTACAGTAGGCTGGATGATTTATGCAGTGGGGTATTTAAGAGGTACCGTGGAGGACACAGTCTGGAACTACAGAGGAGTTGTTTGATGAACATTCTCTAATTAGAATCTGTTTTCCTCCCTTTTGTTCTTTGTATATATTCTCAATTTTTCTCTTCCGATCTCCGTGGAGTAAGATAAATGACATGAATTAAGTTCTGCTCCAACTCGTTCAAAACGTCAGTAGGATAGTTTTCATGAAAATAGCTTCACTTCCTCATCTATCCAAACGTCTTCTTCCCAAAGGATAGTTTGTATCTGTTTAGTGATGTTTGTTGCTTTTGCTGTGGACTGCCAAGTTGTGCTAATTGAAAGGCTTGGCAGACAGGTAACAGCCAAACAGACGGTTTGAAAACCCCCATCTCTGCTCTCTGCTTTTCTGCACATCCCAGTCACTGTACTGTACAAATGTCCATGCTGTGTCCTCTGTTGGTCTGCAGAGGTATGTGTCCTTCAGCTTCTGCAGTGACGCAGGTACACAGGTCAGTGGTCTAAGCCCGCCTCCGGCTGCAGCGATAGGCCCAGCTCACCTGAATCCCTGTGGGTATGTGGGTGTGTGAGGGGGCAGGGGTAATGGAGGAGAATCGGTCACTGGGGCTAGTGGTAGTGATGGGGACTTTCAATCATTTTCTTATGTACCCTAGAGCACCATAGCTCGATAGGGCCTCCCTGCGGACCCCTCTAGGACACTATAACCCCCCTACTCCCTCCTCTACCGCTGCCTCCTACCCTGCCCACGCTCTCCTGACTCAACCCTCTCTGCAGCAGTAAATTATACACTACAGCACGTTGATAGGATCTCACGACTCACTGCAGTCTACTGGGTGTTGAGGAGCCACAGAGGAGCGATACTGGAGGGGGAGAGGAGGAGGGTATGTAGAAGTAGTGGGGGGAGAAAGGAGAGAGAAAATGACAGACAGACAGACAGCCAGACAGACAGACAGACAGACAGACAGACAGACAGACAGACAGACAGACAGACAGACAGACAGACAGACAGACAGACAGACAGACAGACAGACAGACAGCAACAGTAGAATGAGACTCAATGAGCCATTCAGGTAATTTAGTGTGCTCTGTGTCAAAGAAGAAGGGAGGGGAGATGAAGTAAGAGAAGCAAGGTTTCATCTTAACTCACAGCAGGGGAGAAAGATAATGCAGGCCACTTATGAACAGAACATGACACAAAACTGTTGTCTTTTTTCTATTGTTCAGTGATTCCCATCTGTTACAGTCACATTACTGAAGTGCTGGGTGCCATTCCTCAGCATCCAGATTGGATTAACCAAAGTAAGTGGCAAACTAAATGAAAATAAAAATAAAAATATTTACTGAAATATAGAAAAGTAAGGAGGATAAGAGGTATGATTAATAATTTAGGGGTGTGTCAAGTGGAAGCTGTAAAAAAACATGGTAATGGAATAGAAATCTATCTTTCCAAATCTCGATCTCTATACATTTCTCTTCCTCTCTGTCTATCTCTGCCTCCCCCTGTCTGTCTCCACAGTCTCCCTCGATCCTTCTGGCTCACTCTGGGCCTTGTCTGTCTCTCTCTGGGCCCTGTCTGTCTCTCTCTGGGCCCTGTCTGTCTCTCTCTGGGCCCTGTCTGTCTCTATCTGGACCATGTCCATATCTCTCTGGAACATGTCTGTCCAGGCTAAGCACTGGCTGAACTGGCAGTCCCCCCTTCCCCCAACAAAAGGAACTGGCAGAGTGATTGTGGAATAGAAGGGAATAGAAAGCAGCTCTAGAAACTCTAGGCTGGGGCACAGGCCACATGGATTAGCTTGAAAAGCATGGCATTGTCAACCAAATTTAAATTAATCCTGTTTTTGTGTCCCCCTGAAGGAACAATGGAGGGACTTTCCTGTGTGTCCCTGTGGGCTGCTAGGGGAGGTTGAAGCAGAGGGGAGAGAGTCAGGCCTTCTCCACATCACATCCATCTCTCTATTCACACCACTGATCTCAATTACCTGCACGGCGCTTTCACAACATTGTTGAAAATTGCATCGCATAATACGCAAAATAAACTGAATCCATTTGAATATTAATTCACAAGACACACATCACATTGCAAAGTAGTGGATAAACCAGAAAACAGATTTAATTAACTATCCACGGTATATGGTTTTCTGGTCTGAGTGTTGCATTTTAATGGAATCCTGTTATATGAGGATTTGCATGTGAAGTAGTTGCCTGACCATTCATGACAGCTTACTAGGGCTGTCCCCTGAGCTGGCTCCCCTATGGCATGTGACTCATGTACCTCCTGTGTCCCTGGTTTGCAGAGAGGGGTGAGGGGGATCGGAGGGACTCTCACAGCCTCCTGCTAGCCACACTGAGTCCATCATCAGAGTTTACTCTCACAGCCTCCTGCTAGCCACACTGAGCCCATCATCAGAGTTGACTCTCACAGCCTCCTGCTAGCCACACTGAGCCCATCATCAGAGTTGACTCTCACAGCCTTCTGCTAGCCACACTGAGCCCATCATCAGAGTTGACTCTCACAGCCTCCTGCTAGCCACACTGAGTCCATCATCGGAGGGACTCTCACAGCCTTCTGCTAGCCACACTGAGCCCATCATCAGAGTTGACTCTCACAGCCTTCTGCTAGCCACACTGAGTCCATCATCAGAGTTGACTCTCACAGCCTTCTGCTAGCCACACTGAGCCCATCATCGGAGGGACTCTCACAGCCTCCTGCTAGCCACACTGAGTCCATCATCAGGGTTGACTCTCACAGCCTTCTGCTAGCCACACTGAGCCCATCATCGGAGGGACTCTCACAGCCTCCTGCTAGCCACACTGAGTCCCTCATCAGAGTTGACTCTCACAGCCTTCTGCTAGCCACACTGAGCCCATCATCGGAGGGACTCTCACAGCCTCCTGCTAGCCACACTGAGTCCATCATCAGAGTTGACTCTCACAGCCTTCTGCTAGCCACACTGAGCCCATCATCAGAGTTGACTCTCACAGCCTTCTGCTAGCCACACTGAGTCCATCATCAGAGTTGACTCTCACAGCCTTCTGCTAGCCACACTGAGCCCATCATCGGAGGGACTCTCACAGCCTCCTGCTAGCCACACTGAGTCCATCATCAGGGTTGACTCTCACAGCCTCCTGCTAGCCACACTGAGTCCATCATCAGGGTTGACTCTCACAGCCTCCTGCTAGCCACACTGAGTCCATCATCAGGGTTGACTCTCACAGCCTCCTGCTAGCCACACTGAGTCCATCATCAGGGTTGACTCTCACAGCCTCCTGCTAGCCACACTGAGCCCATCATCAGGGTTGACTCTCACAGCCTCCTGCTAGCTACACTGAGCCCATCATCAGAGTCGACTCTCACAGCCTCCTGCTAGCCACACTGACCCCATCATCAGAGTTGACTCTCACAGCCTCCTGCTAGCCAGACTGAGCCCATCATCAGAGTTGACTCTCACAGCCTCCTGCTAGCCACACTGAGCCCATCATCAGAGTTGACTCTCACAGCCTCCTGCTAGCTACACTGAGCCCATCATCAGAGTCGACTCTCACAGCCTCCTGCTAGCCACACTGACCCCATCATCAGAGTTGATTCTCACCATCACCCAGTTTCCCCATTGAGCTCCTTTTACCTTCCAGAAATGGTTATTATTGTGAGGTTGTCTCTGACTGCCACTTGTTATCTGACTGTAGCTGTTCTCTGCTGTTCTTCATGTCCTGCATTGCCTCAGATCAGTGTTTGCCTGTAGGCATTGTTAAGACAACGTTTGTGGGTAATGTACTATTAGGCGCCTCTGGGAGCTTCTGTTTGAATCTCTCCTTTCACGGCTGTGTGTGTGTGTGTCTTTGTGTGTGTGTGTGTGTGTGTGTGTGTGTGTGTGTGTGTGTGTGTGTGTGTGTGTGTGTGTGTGTGTGTGTGTGTGTTTGTGCGGGGGGGGTATAAAGTCATATTCAGCAGAAGTAGGACAAGAGGTCCTGCTGTTGGAGCTTGTATTATCCCAGGCAGCCATTCATTAATTATCTTCCCTCCACAGTCTCTTATCTCTCTTTGTTCCCTCTTTCTGTTATTGCTTCAAGCACCTTGTTTCACGCTGCTTTAATCCACGCTCTTTTCTTCAATCATTTGTCGATGCTATGGCCTGGAGAAGAAAAGGAATATACAGAGCTGTGTGTGTGTGTGTGTACGCACGAGTGTATGTGTGTGTGGGTAATATTAGGAGTCATGTTAGGCACCAACTAAGCTGCACATCCTTTCCCCTATACATTGAAGCATTATCATGACATCTTCATCCTGATTCTCACTGGGATGTGGTCAGTTACCGGGACCCATGGCCACACACACATGCTGTATAATAGACAGTATAATATCGTCTGACTGCTTCAGAGAGAAAAACAGTGGTTCTTCCAGCATTAGACGATGTGACACATCCAGGCCAGAACAGATAGCTGGCTGCCCCCTTCTCCCCTTTGTGTTAACCCAGCTCCCTGAGTCTGTCTGCCTGCCGACGTGCTCAAACGTTACATTTATGTTGTGTTCTAGTTGGCCAGAAGTGTTTGTATTTATCACACCTGCAGGCTTCTGGATGAGCTGTTCAACTGTGTCTATACACACACAACACGTCCTCCCTCCCTGGCATTTAGGAAAGCACACTCTAAGTGGAGTTAGGCCTTTAGCCTGCTGTCCCAGCGCTGCTGGCCTGCACTGTTGGGTTAAATGGTGCATGGACTCTGGATATGGGTCGCACCTCTGCTCACTGTCTGGTCACAGACACTTGGCTTTAATGTGGTACCATAACTGTGTCGTTACAGTGTACCAGGGAGGGAGAGAAGAGTGTTATCCAGGTTTGACACCTCCCGTCCCCTTTCAACCCTTCCTCTACATTGCAGGCAGTCCTGCCATCCCTTCCTAGTCACCCCCTGTTCTGTTCCCAGTCAGTACACACCTGCTGCATGCCTGGCACTGCCCTATAATGGAAGCATAGTGGCATGGTCTGAGGCATGGCCAGTCCCTTGTCCCAGAGGTGCCCCCTCAGGCATCCAGGGCCGCCCCCACAGTGTGGCATTACAGTAACCGTCTAATGGTTTAACCACACAGCTATTAATACAACCGTCATTGACAAGCAGGGGAGTGAGAGTGGTGTAGAATGCATTGTAGCAGGAGACAATGTACAGCTAGTGAGGAAGAACATTTTGATACGACAGGCTTTTATAGGAACTATTTGGGACCGCGCTGGTGTACTGTTAATATTCGCACCCATGCTGAGCTGTGGCTCGTGATGGATGGTGTTGTGTCCAGTAGTACTGCCCCAGACATTCCTGTGTCTGTGGGCTTACACAGTTACTATGCCTTCTCACCCTCTAATTGTCCCTCTGTGTCCCACTGCATCCCTTTGTGCCCCCTGACGGTAGTGTCAAGCGAGGGTCTGTGACTGGCTGGCTGGGGCGAGTGACACATGGCCAGGACTATGGCCGTTGCATTCCCGCACCGCTGCTATTCTTACTCCTTTCAAACCAGTTTAACTGCGGATGCCTGCAGTCACATACCAGCGGCTTAGCTTCATAGCACAAAGCACAAGAGTTTAACATTGAAAAACAAACCCCTGATATATCTGCAGCTGCACTAGAGGATCAATGGATGGAACATACAAACATGACAGGATGGATTAATTGTCCAGTAGCAGTATTTGACATATTCTGCTCCCCAACTCACTACTGGACTGTGTCTCTGGTCACAGCTAGGAGCTGGAGCTGCTGTTTCTGTCATACACATGATATGCAGTGTTAGTGGGGCTTTAGGAGCAGTAAATCCACATTACTAAGCAGGGGAACACTGGGCCCTTCCAACAGTAATTAGACAGGGAACCAGCTCCAAATCCCTGCTTCAGGAACAGACACAACCATGGCCTCCAGGCTCAGAGTGTGGAGATCAGGCTGATTGGTAGGGGACAGGTGGTGATGTCACCACGACGATGAAGTGTGTGTGTTTGTATGTATGTGTGCCCTCCTCAGTGGCCCCTGAGCCCCTTGACTGGGCTATTCTGGCATCTTAGAGGCCTCTTGTCTTGTTAGCGAGATGTTAATTGCGCTAAAATGTCAGGTGAAGGACACAGGCTGCTGTGGCCCTGCCTCTGGCCAGCTGACGGAGGGACATCCATGCTATGTGCTTAGGGGACAGAGACAGGACTGTTAACTAAAGCACCGTGGAGAATGCTAACACCCGTTAGCAGAACATTTGGCGGTTTGAAAGACGCAGGCCTTGTTTCTTCTCCCTAGACGCCATGTTGGCATCGTCCCTAGTTAACACTCAGGGAAAGAAAGAGGAAATTCACTGTTCAATGACAACTGTGAAATCATCTGAGATGGAGCTGAAGTGGTGCATTAGGCTGGGCCTGGGCCAGGGGAGAGGACTGAGAGAGGGAGAGGAAGAGAGGAAGAGGGAAAAAGTGTTTCCCAGAAAATTGGAGTGAATAGATGTTGAGAGCCACTGTACTTGTTTTCTCTCTTTGTAATGCATCCCAGAAAACCATCAGCAACTCCACTCTCTATCCCCCTCTCCACCCCTGTCTCTCCGTCCCCTCCCCGTATCTCCCCCTTTGTTGTTCTCTCCCCCTCTCCACCCCACTCTCTGGTCCCCCCTGGGGTTGTGTGGTATTGCTATACTCTCTCTACTTTATCATGTATGGTGCTGTGTGGATCCAGATACAATCTTCTCAGTTCTGCCTTGATTTGTACTGCTATGCTACATGATCCCTATGTCCCTATGTTCGGAGGTTCTACAAAGGTATTGATGGGAACAGTGTTCTTGACCAACTGCAGGTGTTTGTATGTCCCTGCCTCTCATGTCACTCCATTACGCTTTCCCCTTTCTTCCCTGTGTTCCCTCTCCCTTCCTCCTCCATCCCTCTGTTCCCTCTCCCTTCCTCCTCCATCCCTCTGTTCCCACTCTTCCTCCTCCATCCCTCTGTTCCCTCTCTCTTCCTCCTCCATCCCTCTGTTCCCTCTCCCTTCCTCCTCCATCCCTCTGTTCCCACTCCATCCCTCTGTTCCCACTCTCCCTCCTGCCTTCCGAGCCCTTGACCTCCCCCTCGCATTTAGCTGTGGCAGCATTTCTTCTTTGTCTTCTTCTCCTTGTTCTAATTGATGACTGGGTCCCTTGTTGTGGTTTGTTGTTGTGCCTGTTGGCCGGAGCCATTTCTCAAAGGTCTCCTTCCTCCTGCCTTTCCTCTCTGAGTGTCTGTCTGTGGCCCCTACTCCCTCATCACTCTCCTCCTCTCCCTCCACTACAAAGCTGCTGCCAGTCCACAGGGCCACACATGTCACATATGTCACCCCTCAGGCCCTGATTTAGAGGCCGGGCCCTGCCTCCTGTATGTCACGGCTTTAACAGCGCAGAGGCCAGGATAAAAGAGAGCGAGTGGGCAGCCATTCACCAGCCAGCCGGAAAGAGAAAGAGGAGGAAAGAAATGTATGGAAAGAAAGTGAGAGCTCTCTCCCTGAAACAATATCTCCTAGCCCATCTGACATTTTGAACTGTTAAAAAGATGTGTGTGAAGAGGGAGAGTGACTATTCACCCACACAGAGTGGCCTCAGTTCATCAGCCTTTATTAACAGTGTGAATGTGTTAGTTTGGCTGGAGTGGACAGTGGAACAGAGCCAGCCAGCCAGCCC
Organism: Salvelinus namaycush; assembly: GCF_016432855.1. Taxonomy (NCBI): domain Eukaryota; kingdom Metazoa; phylum Chordata; class Actinopteri; order Salmoniformes; family Salmonidae; genus Salvelinus; species Salvelinus namaycush. Next base: position 13,743,625 of record NC_052329.1, read on the forward strand.
CACACAACGTCCCCTCTGTTTCCACTGTTCCTCTCTCTCTCTCTCTCTCTCTCTCTCTCTCTCTCTCTCTCTCTCTCTCTCTCTCTCTCTCTCTCTCTCTCTCTCTCTCTCTCTCTCTCTCTCTCTCTCTCTCTCTCTCTCTCACACACACACTTTCTCTCACTCTATCTTTATTTCTCTCTCTCTCTTTCTCTGCTCAGACACATTAACAAATACGAGCCTCTATAAAACACCACTCCTGGACAATGTTCTGACTAGACTGCCAGTGGGCTGAGTGGTTGTATACTGGGCATAAAAAGTGATGCCATTCATTCCATTGTAGACTATTATTGGTCTATTTTCTCTTTATCATGGTTTGGTTTAATAGTGATGACTCATGCTTTTTCTCTGAATGAGCTAATGTGTGTTTTCAACTGTGAACTCTTACTGTTTCTGAATACCTCACTCTGCTTTGTCCACGCAGCTATAATCACCTCACCCAGTTTGGACATTCAATTGGTTCAGCTCCTACAACACTTACTGATGATCGCCTCAGTAGAGTGGGATGTTTTTTGGATGACACACACTCCACCCAGCACCCCCATTGTCACTAACCAGGGACAGACGAATGAGCCTGTCAACAGCTACTTAGACGCTGCTCCTGAGAAGGCCTGTTGGGGTCACAGCAGAGAGACAGCTAGGGACTATAATTGACAATCAGTGAGGAGTGTCCAAACAGGCCGTTAGGGGAGGCTGTCCTCTCCTCCCAGAGACTGGGCCTTGATCACACAGTGTGGAGAGACAGGCTGGTCGCAGATAGCTGGAGGGGCAGTCAGATAAGCACATAAACAACAGCATTACCCTATGTGCATATGGCTCTGTGGCAAAACATTAGCACTAGCTAATAACATTTTTAGCATTCCAGGTCAAAATACTAAAATAAGTGTTATTATTTCCTGAATTGCTATGTTAAGAAATGACAACGGGCTGTTGAATGCTCCTGAGTGCTGCTAACCCAGACATTGTGTTTATTGAGAGTGTTTAGGATGGTCAAGGGTCCAGGGGTGATGGTGCCCGAGGCGACACGCTGGCATGTGGCTCTGCCACAGAGAGACGCCACATTCTTCTGTCTGTGCGTGTTTGTGTCTCTGGGGAGCTGGGCTGTGTTTTGTTCCTCCTGGTGGGGAACGAGGGAGGAGGAGGAGGAAGGGAGCGGAGGATAATTGCTGTACCCACAGCCGTGCAGGATAGTGATAAAGAAAGGAGCGTCTGCCCCAACAGAACAGCAGACAACAACCACAAAGAGAATGAGGAAGGACAGGCAGGGGACAACAAAAGACCCGTCCTGACCACTATTTCCGCCAGGGAACCATTTTACTGGCTGTGTTTAGGTATCCTGCTGTTTTTTTATTTATTTCACCTTTATTTAACCAGGTAGGCAAGTTGAGAACACGTTCTCATTTACAATTGCGACCTGGCCAAGATAAAGCAAAGCAGTTCGACACCAACAACACAGAGTTACACATGGAGTAAAACAAACATACAGTCAATAATACAGTAGAAAAATAAGTCTATATACAATGTGAGCAAGTGAGGTGAGATAAGGGAGGTGAAGGCAAACAAAATATATATATAAATAAATAAAAATATAAAAAAGGCCATGGTGGCGAAGTAAATACAATATAGCAAGTAAAAACACTGGAATGGTTGGTTTGCAGTGGAAGAATGTGCAAAGTAGAGATAGAAATAATGGGGTGCAAAGGAGCAAAATAAATAAATAAATACAGTAGGTAAAGAGGTAGTTGTTTGGGCTAAATTATAGATGGGCTATGTACAGGTGCAGTAATCTATGAGCTGCTCTGACAGCTGGTGCTTAAAGCTAGTGAGGGAGATAAGTGTTTCCAGTTTCAGAGATTTTTGTAGTTCGTTCCAGTCATTGGCAGCAGAGAACTGGAAGGAGAGGCGGCCAAAGGAAGAATTGGTTTTGGGGGTGACCAGAGAGATATACCTGCTGGAGCGCGTGCTACAGGTAGGTGCTGCTATGGTGACCAGCGAGCTGAGATAAGGGGGGACTTTACCTAGCAGGGTCTTGTAGATGACCTGGAACCAGTGGGTTTGGCGACGAGTATGAAGCGAGGGCCAGCCAACGAGAGTGTACAGGTCGCAGTGGTGGGTAGTATATGGGGCTTTGGTGACAAAACGGATGGCACTGTGATAGACTGCATCCAATTTATTGAGTAGGGTTTTGGAGGCTATTTTGTAAATGACATCACCGAAGTCGAGGATTGGTAGGATGGTCAGTTTTACAAGGGTATGTTTGGCAGCATGAGTGAAGGATGCTTTGTTGCGGAATAGGAAGCCAATTCTAGATTTAACTTTGGATTGGAGATGTTTGATGTGAGTCTGGAAGGAGAGTTTACAGTCTAACCAGACACCTAGGTATTTGTAGTTGTCCACATATTCTAAGTCAGAGCCGTCCAGAGTAGTGATGTTGGACAGGCGGGCAGGTGCAGGCAGCGATCGGTTGAAGAGCATGCATTTAGTTTTACTTGTATTTAAGAGCAATTGGAGGCCACGGAAGGAGAGTTGTATGGCATTGAAGCTCGCCTGGAGGGTTGTTAACACAGTGTCAAAAGAAGGGCCAGAAGTATACAGAATAGTGTCGTCTGCGTAGAGGTGGATCAGAGACTCACCAGCAGCAAGAGCGACATCATTGATGTATACAGAGAAGAGAGTCGGTCCAAGAATTGAACCCTGTGGCACCCCCATAGAGACTGCCAGAGGCCCGGACAACAGACCCTCCGATTTGACACACTGAACTCGATCAGAGAAGTAGTTGGTGAACCAGGCGAGGCAATCATTAGAGAAACCAAGGCTGTCGAGTCTGCCGATGAGGATGTGGTGATTGACAGAGTCAAAAGCCTTGGCCAGGTCAATGAATACGGCTGCACAGTATTGTTTCCTATCGATGGCGGTTAAGATATCGTTTATGACCTTGAGCGTGGCTGAGGTGCACCCATGACCAGCTCTGAAACCAGATTGCATAGCGGAGAAGGTATGGTGGGATTCGAAATGGTCGGTAATCTGTTTGTTGACTTGGCTTTCGAAGACCTTAGAAAGGCAGGGTAGGATAGATATAGGTCTGTAGCTGTTTAGGTCAAGAGTGTCCCCCCCCTTTGAAGAGGGGGATGACCGCAGCTGCTTTCCAATCTTTGGGAATCTCAGACGACACGAAAGAGAGGTTGAAAAGGCTAGTAATAGGGGTGGCAACAATTTCAGCAGATAGTTTTAGAAAGAAAGGGTCCAGATTATCTAGCCCGGCTGATTTGTAAGGGTCCAGATTTTGCAGCTCTTTCAGAACATCAGCTGACTGTATTTGGGAGAAAGAGAAATGGGGAAGGCTTGGGCGAGTAGCTGAGGGGAGGGCAGTGCTGTTGACCGGGGTAGGGGTAGCCAGGTGGAAAGCATGGCCAGCCGTAGAAAAATGCTTATTGAAATTCTCAATTATAGTGGATTTGTCGGTGGTGACAGTGTTTCCTATCTTCAGTGCAGTTGGAAGCTGGGAGGAGGTGTTCTTATTCTCCATGGACTTTACAGTGTCCCAGAACTTCTTTGAGTTTGTGTTGCAGGAAGCAAATTTCTGCTTGAAAAAGCTAGCCTTGGCTTTTCTAACTGCCTGTGTATATTGGTTTCTAGCTTCCCTGAAAAGTTGCATATCACGGGGGCTGTTCGATGCTAATGCAGAACGCCATAGGATGTGTTTATGTTGGTTAAGGGCAGTCAGGTCAGGAGAGAACCAAGGGCTATATCTGTTCCTGGTTCTAAATTTCTTGAATGGGGCATGCTTATTCAAGATGGTGAGGAAGGCATTTAAAAAAAATATCCAGGCATCCTCTACTGACGGGATGAGATCAATATCCTTCCAGGATACCTCGGCCAGGTCGATTAGAAAGGCCTGCTCGCTGAAGTGCTTCAGGGAGCGTTTGACAGTGATGAGTGGAGGTCGTTTGACCGCTGACCCATTACGGATGCAGGCAATGAGGCAGTGATCGCTGAGATCTTGGTTGAAAACAGCAGAGGTGTATTTGGAGGGCAAGTTGGTTAGGATGATATCTATGAGGGTACCCGTGTTTACGGAATTGGGGTGGTACCTGGTAGGTTCATTGATAATTTGTGTGAGATTGAGGGCATCAAGCTTAGATTGTTTGGATGGCTGGGATGTTAAGCATGTTCCATGTTCCAGCATTTTTAAAAGTAGAAGTTCAAATTGTTTGGGAACAGACCTGGATAGTAAAACTGAACTCTGCAGGCAATCCTTGCAGTAGATTGCAACACCGCCCCCTTTGGCCGTTCTATCTTGTCTGAAAATCTTGTAGTTAGGGATGAAAATGTCAGAATTTTTGGTGGTCTTCCTAAGCCAGGATTCAGACACGGCTAAAACATCCGGGTTGGCAGAGTGTGCTAAAGCAGTGAACAAAACAAACTTAGGGAGGAGGCTTCTAATGTTAACATGCATGAAACCAAGGCTATTACGGTTACAGAAGTCATCAAAAGAGAGCGCCTGGGGAATAAGAGTAGAGCTAGGTACTGCAGGGCCTGGATTCACCTCTACATCACCAGAGGAACAGAGGAGGAGTAGGATAAGGGTACGGCTAAAAGCTATGAGAATTGGTCGTCTAGAACGTCTAGAACAGAGAGTAAAAGGATGTTTCTGGGGGCGATAAAATAGCTTCAAGGAGTAATGTACAGACAAAGGTATGGTAGGATGTGAATACAGTGGAGGTAAACCTAGGTATTGAGTGATGATGAGAGAGATATTGTCTCTAGAAACATCATTGAAACCAGGTGATGTCATCGCATATGTGGGTGGTGGAACTGAAAGGTTGGATATGGTATAGTGAGCAGGGCTAGAGGCTCTACAGTGAAATAAGCCAATAAACACTAACCAGAACAGCAGTGGACAAGGCATATTTACATTAAGGAGAGGCATGCTTAATCGAGTGATCATAAGGGTCCAGTGAGTAGAGGTTGGTTGGGGTCATGGCGATCCAGACAGCTGGCCGGGTAGCTGGCTATCGGTAGCAAGATAGCATAGGATGGAGGTCTATTTTTAGTCACCTCGTGCGTTTCCGTCGGTAGATTAGTGGGGTTCCGTGTGGTAGAGGGGATCAATCCAATTGGCAAAATAGATATAGTGACCCAAGAAAAATTGTCCGATATACTTATTCAGATAGCAGCCGATAAGACAGCTAACGATTAGCGGGCCCCAGATGAGCGTTCAGGTAACGTCGCGACGGAGGTGCCAGTTGGATAACTCCCTCGGGCAGATAACGTCGGTAGTCAGTCGTGAAGGCCCGGTGGGGCTCCGCATTTGTAGTAAAAAAACGGGTCCGGATAGGTGATTGTAGCCCAGGAATGGCTGATGGAACTCTTCAGCTGGCTAGCTCCGGAATAATTTAAGTTTGCTCCGGGATCGACGTAAGCCAATAGTCACACGGTTTGCAGCTAGCTAGCTGCGAAATCAAGGTGTAAATGTCCAGAGCTTGCGGTTGAAATCCGGGGATATTGAGAAAAATAGGTCCGGTATGTTCTGGTCTGAGATTATCGAGCTTATCGATAATAGATTATCGAGCTAAAGGAATAGCTGATGACCACAAAACGTGGTTAGCTGAAATACTAACGTTAGCCAGTAAACCGGCTAACTTCTGGGTAGCTTCAGGTTAGCTTCTGGCTAGCTTCTGGTTAGCTTCTGGGTAGCTTCTGGCTAGCTTCTGGCTAGCTTCTGGTTAGCTTCTGGCTAGTTTCTGGCTAGCTTCTGGTTAGCTTCTGGCTAGTTTCTGGCTAGCTTCTGGTTAGCTTCTGGCTAGCTTCTATTGTGGATTTTCAGATTTGAGGTAAATAATACTTTTTTTTTTGTAATTGGTGAGGCGGGTTGCAGGAAAGCTTTTTGTAGTTGAGTTCTTGGATAATAAAATATATAAAAGATATGCGAAGAAAGGTGTAAATATATATATATACAGGACACGACAATACGAGGACAAAATTACGTCTGAACTGCTATGCCATCTTGGGCAAAGTGTGTGTACAGGAGACACTTCTGGACAGGGTTTCTGAACAACAGAGATGTTTCCATTGAATATCAACAGCATGTCCTCAAAAAATAGATTCAAGCAAATTGATTATTAATATGAATAATACAAAATAAATAGAGATAAATTGTCCCAAAATGAAAGCCTTGTTATTGTATTAATTGTGTTTTTCTGTGATTATTTTTCATTCCCTCTCCCTCAGTGTAATTGTCCAGGGGCCCCGTCATGAAGTGGCCCTGTCTGATGTTTACTCACTCTAGCTGTAGTTAAAAGTGCTCCTGGTTGTTCCACTGCCTCTCACGCATAGTTCTTAGTGGCTAATTATTTGGTCATTATAGCAAACAGAATCTAATTGTATTTACGAGTACACCACTTTTATACTGTCTATCCACCCATTTGTGGATGCACTTTAAAGAGATTCTCCGGTACTTTTTAGCCATTAGGTCTACTATATGGTGGTGAGCCAAAAGTGGGTCCCCGAAAATTGGGTACTACCTCACATATATGCAGATATGTGCTCCAAGTCGTTGCTCTCTCTCTCTCATTCTGCTGTCTGTGCATCTTGCTAGCAGTCACTCATATGGCGAAGGGCTGTAGCTCATTGGTTAAACTGGAATTGCTAGGGGGCTGGCCCACGTGGGGGAAAATCTTGGGAACATGGTGCTACACAGCTTCCAGAAAAACAGTCGCTTTCAAACGAGGGATTTTGTGGCTAATTAAGGTAAGCCAGTAATTCTGCTGAAAGATTGTGCATGTATGAACTACACATTGACACATCCAGTTCAAAGCTATTAAAAATGACTTAGTAGTCACCAACATTCCTGAGAATGTCTTTAATGTACCCAATTCACTTGATCTTATAGAGTTTTGTTTGGTGGTTTTAATGCTAACCTTAGCTATGATGTCAGAGGGTGTACGTCTTATCAGCCTGTGTATTATTTTACGAGGAGAAGTATAACATTACAAGGCCATTACAAAATCTGTAGAATTGTTCTATTATCCCCCTTAATTAATGACTGCATCTCCCTGGACAGTGTGTCATTAATGTCTGCATCTCCCTGGACAGTGTGTCATTAATGTCTGCATCTCGCTGGACAGTGTGTCATTAATGTCTGCATGTCCCTGGGCAGTGTGTCATTAATGTCTGCATCTCGCTGGACAGTGTGTCATTAATGTCTGCATGTCCCTGGACACTGTGTCATTAATGTCTGCATGTCCCTGGACAGTGTGTTATTAATGTCTGCATGTCCCTGGGCAGTGTGTCATTAATGTCTGCATCTCGCTGGACAGTGTGTCATTAATGTCTGCATGTCCCTGGACAGTGTGTTATTAATGTCTGCATCTCCCTGGACAGTGTGTCATTAATGTCTGCATGTCCCTGGACAGTGTGTCATTAATGTCTGCATCTCCCTGGACAGTGTGTCATTAATGTCTGCATCTCCCTGGACACTGTGTCATTAATGTCTGCATGTCCCTGGACAGTGTGTCATTAATGTCTGCATGTCCCTGGACAGTGTGTCATTAATGTCTGCATGTCCCTGGACAGTGTGTCATTAATGTCTGCATCTCCCTGGACAGTGTGTCATTAGGGCATAATTACACTCAAGGTCAATAGAGTCATTAATTTATCTGTTCATGTATTCTGTCATTAGACTACGTCACAGCAATCCACCTCATCTATCTCTTCACCACTGTAATCACAGGCTTCTATTTTTGCCTCAATCTCCCAGTCTTCTCTCCGAGTAAAGTTCACTCTCTCCTCAGAATCATCTCTCTTCCCCAGTCTCTCTCTTTGTCCTCAGAGTCTCTCAATGAAATTAAATTAAATTAAATGCAAGGGCTTTATTGGCATGGGAATCATATGTTAACATTGCCAGAGCAAGTGAAGTAGCTAATAAACAAAAGTGAAATATACAATAAAAATTAACAGTAAACATTACACTCACAGAAGTTCCAAAAGAATATAGACATTTCAAATGTTATGTATATATACAGTGTTGTAACGATGTGCAAATAGTGAAAGTACAGAAGTGTAAATAAATAAACATAAATATGCGTTCTATTTACAATGGTGTTTTACATTTTTTTAATTTGACCTTTATTTAACCAGGTAGGCTAGTTGAGAACAAGTTCTCATTTACAACTGTGACCTGGCCAAGATAAAGCAAAGCAGCTCGACACATACAACAACACAGAGTTACACATGGAATAAACAAACATACAATCAATAATACAGAAGAAACAGTCTATATACAGCCTCTGCAAATGAGGTAGGATAAGGGAGGTAAGGTAATAAATAGGCCACGGTGGCGAAGTAATTACAATATAGCAATAAACACTGGAGTGATTGATGTGCAGAAGATGAATGTGCAAGTAGAGATACTGGGGTGCAAAGGAGCAAGATAAATAAATAAATACAGCATGGGGATGAGGTAGTTGGATGGGCTAATTTACAGATGGGCTATGCACAGGTGCAGTGATCTGTGAGCTGTTCTGACAGCTGGTGCTTAAAGCTAGTGGGGGAGATAAGAGTCTCCAGCTTTAGTGATTTTTGCAGTTCGTTCCAGTCATTGGCAGCAGAGAACTGGAAGGAGAGGCGGCCAAAGGAAGCATTGGCTTTGGGGGTGACCAGTGAGATATGCCTGCTGGTGCGCGTGCTACGAGTGGGTGCTGCTATGGTGACCAGTGAGCTGAGATAAGGCGTGGCTTTACCTAGCAGAGACTTGTAGATGACCTGGAGCCAGTGGGTTTGGCGACTAGTATGAAGCGAGGGCCACCCAACGAGAGCATACAGGTCGCGGTGGTGGGTAGTATATGGGGCTTTGGTGACAAAACGAATGGCACTGTGATAGACTGCATCCAATTTGTTGAGTAGAGTGTTGGAGGCTGTATTGTAAATGACATCGCTGAAGTCGAGGATCGGTAGGAAAGTCAGTTTTACGAGGGTATGTTTGGCAGCATGAGTGAAGGATGCTTTGTTGCGAAATAGGAAGCCGATTCTAGATTTAATTTTGGATTGGAGATGTTTAACTTCTACTTCCTCAGAAACCCGGGTCCGGGAGCACCCCCCACCACCCCCACCAGTAAAAAAGCTGACTAGCGTAGCTAGCATAGCGTCACAAGTAAATACTAGCATCTAAATATCATTAAATCACAAGTCCAAGACACCAGATGAAAGATACACTTCTTGTGAATCCAGCAATCATTTCTGATTTTTAAAATGTTTTACAGGGAAGACACAATATGTAAATCTATTAGCTAACCACGTTAGCAAAAGACACCATTTTTCTTAGTCCACCATTTTTTCTCTCCACCAGTAGCTATCACCAATTCGACCAAATAAAGATATTGATAGCCACTAACCAAGAAAAAACCTCATCAGATGACAGTCTGATAACATATTTATTGTATAGCATAGGTTTTGTTAGAAAAATGTGCATATTTCAGGTATAAATCATAGTTTACAATTGCACCCACCATCACAACTCGACTAGAATAAATACAGAGAGCAACGTGTATTACCTAATTACTAATCATAAAACATTTCTTAAAAATACACAGCGTACAGTAATTGAAAGACACAGATCCTGTGAATCCAGACAATATTTCAGATTTTCTAAGTGTTTTACAGCGAAAACACAATAAATCGTTATATTAGCATACCACATGTGCAAACATTACCCCAGCATTGATTCAAGGCAAAAAGAGCGATAGCGTTATCATCACCAAAATATATAAATTTTTTCACTAACCTTCTCAGAATTCTTCCGATGACACTCCTGTAACATCATATTACACAATCCATATAGAGTTTGATCGAAAATGTGCATATTTAGCGGCACAAATCGTGCTTACACAATGGAAATACTGTCCAACTACTCAAGCAATCTGCCCGGCGCCATCTTGGAAAGACACCTATTTTTATCGAAAACTATTCATAAACTTGACTAAAAAAATACAAGTTGGACAGCAATTGAAAGACAAATTAGTTCTTAATGCAATCGATGAATTACATTTAAAAAAATTATCCTTACTGTGCAATACAGGGTGCGCCAAAGCGAAGCTACCCAAAAAAAAATGGCGACATATGCGTTTAACATTTTTCAACAGAACAACGATTTATCATCATAAATAGTTCTTACTATTAGCTGAGCTTCCATCAGAATCTTGGGCAATGTATCCTTTCTCCGGTCTAATCGTCTTTTGGTCGAAAGATGTCCTCTTGTACTGTCGAAATGGCCACTAACGTTCGGCATGTGCCGGAAAAGTGCCCAACTCTTGAAAGTGCGTCACATAGAAATGCCAGAAAATCGCAATAAACTGCTATAAACTGCTATAAGTCGGTTTAAATTAACTACCTTATGATGTCTTTAACACCTATAACGAGTAAAAACATGACCGGAGATATATTACTGGCTAAACCAAAGCTTGGAAGGAGGCCAGTCCGACGTCCATCGTGCGTCAAGCGCAGGGCAGAAAAGAAAGGTACTTCCGCATTTTGGTCTTATATAAAGTCCCAGATTGCGCAATCGACCCCATTCAAATTGTCACCACTTACTGACATCTAGAGGAAGGCGTAGGCAGTGTTTGTAGCCCCACAGCATTCACAGGGACTTATAAACTGACCTGGGAACAGAGGCCAAGATTTCTGAAATCTCACTCCCTGGCAGGAAAAGTGCTGTAGAATGAGTTCTGTTTCACTCAGAGACATAATTCCAACGGTTTTAGAAACTAGAGAGTGTTTTCTATCCAATAATAATAATAATATGCATATTGTACGAGCAAGAATTGAGTACTAGGCAGTTTAATTTGGAAACGTCAAGAAAAAAATAGTGCTAACAGCTCCCCCTATTGACAAAAGGTTTTAATGTGAGTCTGGAAGGAGAGTTTACAGTCTAGCCAGACAGCTAGGTATTTGTAGTTGTTCACATATTCTAAGTCAGAACCGTCCAGAGTAGTGATGCTGGACGGGCAGGCAGGTGCGGGCAGCGATCGGTTGAAGAGCATGCATTTAGTTTTACTTGCATTTTAGAGCAGTTGGAGGCCTCAGAAGGAGAGTTGTATGGCATTGAAGCTTGTTTGTTCTTCACTGGTTGCCCTTTCCTTGTGGCAACATGTCAAAATTGTGCTTCTGTGATGTCACACCGTGTCACGTTCCTGACCTGTTTTCTGTTGTTTTGTATGTGTTTAGTTGGTCAGGGCGTGAGTTGGGGTGGGTAGTCTATGTTATGTGTTTTCTATGTTGGGTTAATGTGTTGCCTGGTATGGTTCTCAATTAGAGGCAGGTGTTTGACGTTTCCTCTGATTGAGAACCATATTAAGGTAGGTTGTTCTCACTGTTTGTTTGTGGGTGATTGTTCCTGTGTCTGTGTATACCACACGGGACTGTTTCGTTTGTTCGTTCGTTTTAGGTAGTCTGTTCCTGTTCGTGCGTTCTTCGTGTCTATTGTAAGTTCGTAAGTTCAGGTCTGTCTACGTCGTTTTGTTGTTTTGTATTTTCCTAGTGTTTTGTCAGTGTTTCGCCTGTTAAATAAATTCAGTATGTATTCATCACCCGCTGCGCCTTGGTCCGTTCATTCACCACAAGACGAACGTGACAGAATCACCCACCAAACCCGGATCAAGCAGCGGGTTAACGGGCAACAGCGACAGCAGCAGTGGTTCAAGGAGGAATGGACATGGGAGGAGATTCTGGACGGAGAAGGACCCTGGGCAGAGCCAGAGGAGTGTCGCCGCCCCAAAGCGGAGCTGGAGGCATCTAAAGCGGAGAGGCGGCATTATGAGGCGCTAGCAAGGCAGAGCGGCTGGAAGCCCGAGAGGCTCACCCAAAAATGTCTTGGGGGGGGGGGGGGGGGGCTAAAGGGGAGTGTGGCGAAGTCAGTCAACTTCCCGGGCTTACCGTGGAGAGCGAGAGTACGGGCAGACACCGTGTTACGCAGTAGAGCGCATGGTGTCTCCTGTACGTGTTCATAGCCCGGTGCGGGTTATTCCACCTCCCCGCACTAGCCGGGCTAGAGTGAGCATTGAGCCAAGTGCCATGAAGCCGGCTCAACATATCTGGCCTCCAGTACGTCTCCTCGGGCCGGTGTACATGGCACCAGCCTTACGCATGGTGTCCCCGGTTCGCCAACACAGCCCAGTGCGGGTTATTCCACCTCCTCGCACTGGACGGGCTACGGGGAGCATACAACCAGGTAAGGTTGGGCAGGCTCAGTGCTCAAGGGAGCCAGTACGCCTGCACGGTCCGGTATATCCGGCGCCACCTTTCCGCCCCAGCCCAGTACCATCAGTGCCTACACCACGCACCAGGCTTCCTGTGCGTCTCCAGAGCCCTGTTCCTCCTCCACGCACTAGCCCTATGGTGCGTGTCTTCAGCCCGGTACCACCAGTTCCGGCACCACGCACCAAGCCTCCTGTGGGTCTCCAGAGCCCTGTTCCTCCTCCACGCACTCGCCCTATGGTGCATGTCTCCAGCCCAGTACCTCCAGTTCCGGCACCACGCATCAAGCCTCCTGTGCGTCTCCAGAGCCCTGTACGCACTGTTCCTTCTCCCCGCACTCGCCCTGAGGTGCGTGCCCTCAGCCCGGTACCTCCAGTTCCGGTACCACGCACCAGGCCTATAGTGCGCCTCGAGAGTCCAGTGTGCCCTGTTCCTGTTCCCCGCACTAGCCTTGAGGTGCGTGTCTCCAGTCCGGTACCACCAGTTCCGGCACCACGCACCAGGCCTACTGTGCGCCTCAGCAGGTCAGAGTCGGACGTCTGCCCAACGCCGTCTGAGCCATCTGTCTGCCCAGAGCCGTCTGAGCCATCCGTCTGCCCAGCACCGTCTGAGCCATCTGTCTGCCCAGCGCCGTCTGAGCCATTCACCTGCCCAGCGCCGTCTGAGCCATCTGCCTGCCCAGCGCCGTCTGAGCCATCTGCCTGCCCAGCGCCATCTGAGCCATCTGCCTGCCCAGCGCCGTCTGAGCCATCCGTCTGCCCAGCGCCTTCTGAGCCATCCGTCTGCCACGAGCCATTAGAGCCGCCCGTCTGTCCCGAGCCATTAGAGCCGTCCGTCAGTCAGGAGCCGCTAGAGCCGTCCGTCAGTCAGGAGCTGCCAGAGCCGCCAGCCAGTCAGGAGCTGCCAGAGCCGCCAGCCAGTAAGGAGCTGCCAGAGCCGCCAGACAGTCAGGAGCTGCCAGAGCCGCCAGCCAGTCAGGAGCTGCCAGAGCCGCCCTCCAGTCATGAGCTGCCCTCCAGTCATGAGCTGCCTTACAGTCATGAGCTGCCCTCCAGTCATGAGCTACCCTCCAGTCATGAGCTGCCCTCCAGTCATGAGCTGCCCTTCAGTCATGAGCTGCCCTCCAGTCATGAGCTGCCCTCCAGTCATGAGCTGCCCTCCAGTCATGAGCTTCCTCCAGTCATGAGCTGCCTTCCAGTCATGAGCTGCCTTCCAGTCATGAGCTGCCCTCCAGTCATGAGCTGCCCTACAGTCCGGAGCTGCCCTACAGTTCGGAGCTGCCCTACAGTCCGGAGCTGCCCTACAGTCCGGAGCTGCCACTCAGTCCGGAGCTGCCACTCAGTCCGGAGCTGCCACTCAGTCCGGAGCTGCCAGTAGTCCAGAGTTGTCCCTCTGTCCTAAGCTACCTCTCTGTCCTAAGCTACCTCTCTGTCCGGAGCGATCTCTCTGTCCGGAGCGATCTCTCTGTCCTGAGCTACCTCTCTGTCCTGAGTTGTCTCCTCTATTTAGGAGGGGCTTTGGTGAAGGTTCCTGGACCATGGTCGGGGGTGAGGGTCGCCACTCAAGGGACGCTAAGGAGGGGGACAAAGACAGTGGTGGAGTGGTGTCCTCGTCCACCGCCGGAGCTGCCACCGCGGACAGATGCCCACCCAGACCCTCCCCTTGAGTTTTAGGGGTGCGCCCGGAGTTCGCACCTTGAGGGGGGGGTTCTGTCACGTTCCTGACCTGTTTTCTGTTGTTTTGTATGTGTTTAGTTGGTTAGGGCGTGAGTTGGGGTGGGTAGTCTATGTTATGTGTTTTCTATGTTGGGTTAATGTGTTGCCTGGTATGGTTCTCAATTAGAGGCAGGTGTTTGACGTTTCCTCTGATTGAGAACCATATTAAGGTAGGTTGTTCTCACTGTTTGTTTGTGGGTGATTGTTCCTGTGTCTGTGTATACCACACGGGACTGTTTCGTTTGTTCGTTCGTTTTAGGTAGTCTGTTCCTGTTCGTGCGTTCTTCGTGTCTATTGTAAGTTCGTAAGTTCAGGTCTGTCTACGTCGTTTTGTTGTTTTGTATTTTCCTAGTGTTTTGTCAGTGTTTCGTCTGTTAAATAAATTCAGTATGTATTCATCACCCGCTGCGCCTTGGTCCGTTCATTCACCACAAGACGAACGTGACACACCGTGTTATTTCACCCAGTCGATATGGGAGTTCATCAAAATTGGATTTGTTTTCAAATTCTTCATGGGTCTGTGTATTCTGTGGGAAATATTTGCCTCTAATATGGTCATACATTTGGCAGATGGTTAGGAAGTGCAGTTCACTTTCCACCTCATTTTGTGGGCAGTGTGCACATAGCCTGTCTTCTCTTGAGAGCCAGGTCTGCCTACGGCAGCCTTTCTCAATAGCAAGGCTATGCTCACTGAGTCTGTACATAGTCAAAGCTTTCCTTAAGTTTGGGTCAGTCACAGTGGTCAGGTATTCTGCCTCTGTATACTCTCTGTTTAGGGCCAAATAGCATTCTAGTTTGCTCAGTTTTTTAAATTCTTTCCAATGTGTCAAGTAATTCTCTTTTTGTTGTCTCATGATTTTGTTGGGTCTAACTGTTTTGCTGTCCTGGGGCTGTGTGGGGTCTGTTTGAGTTTGTGAACAGAGCCCCAGGACCAGCTTGCTTAGGGGACTCTTCTCCAGGTTCATCTCTCTGTAGGTGATGGCTTTATTATGGAAGGGTTGGGATTCGCTTCTTCTCTTTCCCCAGAGTCTCTCACTTACCCAAGAGTCTCTCTCTCTCTCCCCAGAGTCCCCTCTCTCTCCCAAGTCTCTCACTTACCACAGAGTCTCTCACTTACCCCAGAGTCTCTCACTTACCCCAGTCTCTCTCTCTCTCCCCATAGCCCTCTCTCTCTTTCCCCAGAGTCTCTCACTTACCCCAGTCTCTCTCTCTCTCCCCATAGTCCTCTCTCTCTCCCCATAGTCCTCTCTCACTTACCCCAGAGTCTCTCACTTACCCCAGTCTCTCTCTCTCCCCAGAGTCCTCTCTCTTTCCCCAGTCTCTCACTTACCCCAGAGTCTCTCACTTACCCCAGTCTCTCTCTCTCTCCCCATAGTCCTCTCTCTCTCCCCATAGTCCTCTCTCTCTTTCCCCAGAGTCTCTCACTTACCCCAGTATCTCTCTCTCTCCCCATAGTCCTCTCTCTCTCTCCCCATAGTCCTCTCTCTCTTTCCCCAGAGTCTCTCACTTACCCCATAGTCTCTCTCTCACTCTCCCTAGAGTATGTCTCTCTCCCCAGAGTCCTCTTTCTCTTCCCAGTCTTTTCTCTCTCCCCAGAGTCTCTCTCTTTCTCCCCAGAGTCTCTCTCTCTTTCCCCAGAGTCTCTCACTTACCCCAGAGTCTCCCTCTCCCCAGTCCTCTCTCTCTCCCCAGAGTCTCTATCTCTCTCCCCAGTCCTCTCTCTCTCCCCAGTCCTCTCTCTCTCCCCAGAGTCTCTCTCTCTCTCCCCAGAGTATCTCTCTCCTTCCCCAGAGTCTCTTACTTACCCCAGAGTCTCCCTCTCCCTAGAGTCTCTCTCTCTCTC